>NC_060212.1:134415000-134707500 GCF_021130785.1 Homalodisca vitripennis
TTGAAGAATATGGGACAGTTTGATTCAACCACCGAGTGTAACTCTCATGGTGGTAAAGATCCCCTGTACAAAACAAATGCTATGCTAAGCTGTTGATCTAGAGATAAGGACAACTCAATATGTTTAGTAGGCATGCACTGTACTGTGAGCTTTACACTTGGAATACGGCGTTAAGTGTTATGCCAGTATCATCTTGGAAATCAGAAGATTTAAGTAGTGGCGATTTGAACTTGAGCGTCTATTGAATTGCTAAACTATACGTATGAGAGGAATGTTTAGTGATCGGATTAGGTAGTACGTTCATTCTTCTTGGATACCTACAGCCTTACAATCGATTTATTGCCATCAGTAAAACTATACACACCGCTTTCAATGTCAACTCATCTATCCTGTCACATCCTACTGGAACCACTTGACATAATCCCATTGTCGGAAGAGCCGCTTTTACGTCAGAAATTGAGATTTAATATTTCACGCTCTCCCAAAGGGCACCACTTTACGTCTTCACTTAGCGTTCTAATAGGGCATTGTGTTCTTTCCATTCATTTGTGCTCTGTTTGCCCTGCTTTTCATTGTTTATTTTATGTCAGTTATCGTTTTTCACGATAAGGTAATATTTAGTGAACAAAAATATGTAATGTGAATGCTTAAATTATTTTTATATTGTAATCATGATACCCATATGCGGTAATAAAAAAAGTTCAGTTTGGAAATCTGTAACGACAAGGCTACATAAACAGAATTGATCTTTTGTGTACAGCTTTGTGACATGAAACTGAGCTTTCATTGTTTGTTAGTGGATCTTCCCTGTTATTAACGAAACCGCAGGAACATCCGTATTGGTTACATTTAGTTTATAATTGATTCTTGGGAATAACCGAAACTGGTTTGTTGTATTAATACGTTTTCAAAGTATTAAATACGTGATTGGTAGGCTGTCCATGCTACATAACTAAACATTAATGGGCAGTAAGATTATTTAGTTTCATCACTCTACGCAGTTCGGAGAAGCCTAGAGGGGTAGCTGAAACGGCAATTGTAAGCATTACGTCATCACAATGCTGACTCTGTGTTGCATAGCATACAGTATAGCATAATTTACTTTACAGGCGCTAACCCTGTGACACCGGAATCCGTTTTGCCCTTTGTAATCAATTTACTTGTCTCCAATGTTGACAACGGCTGTTTTAGAAGACTGAAATATTACAGTGCTTTCGACTGAATGCTGAATACTCGGTGTATTCGACTATTACCTGTTAGAGTCTTTAACTTCATAATATTGATATGGAGGATTTGCAGGGATACCGTGATTATTGCGGGGCTGTGACGTATTAGACGTTGTGAAACGCTAACACAAAATTCCCTTGACTAAACGGTCGAGTAGTGAGCGAAGAATCAATTCTTTGTTTGAAGTTTTTTTACAATGGAAGGATTGTGAAGGAAACAAGATTTTTTTCCGGACATTTATTGTCGTTAAGTGATACGATACAATTAGTAGCACTACGTTTTGATATCTGCAATCTGATCTCTTCCTCAGGTGAATAATTAACCTTACACATAATTACAGTTTAAGTTAAAATACACCAATCACTTCAGAGTGTTTTGACACGCATAATCTGGTATGATTTGATTATGTTAACCTAGATTGTATTTATGTATTAGGTTAATAACTTATCTGAGGAAGAGATCACTTTGAAGATCTGGAAACTAAGTTCTTCTGATTTCTTCACTGAACGATGGCAAATTTTCGGAAAATCCTGTTTCCATCAGTGAGCAAAGAACATGAATCTCACCATTAAGTAAAGATATAATTAAATATAGGTATAAGCTAAAATAAATCAATATTGAAAGATGTCCATCACATTTGTAACCATTACAAACGTTTTCCATATATATCATAATAAATTATGTAATATAAATTAATATAAATACAAATTAATAATTATATATTCACATAACATCAATAAAAAAGATTGATTATAAAATATAAAGACAAGATAAGAATAAAATAAAACATAATAAAGTAAAATAATTATGCGTCCATTAAAAAAGCTTTAGTTTGGAAAAAACGTTATATTTTATTGCCATTATAAAAAAAACAACAAATATTTTGCAGAGCAATACAGAAAAATAATGAAACTAAAGGTTTGGTGATAGCAGAAACATAACAACAAGACAATAGCAATAATACCATTTGGGTACGTCTATAAATTAAGATAGACGAATGAGAACTGCATATTTAAAACTTCCTCTGGTAGGATGACAATTTTTCCTGGTTGAATAAAAGCTAGAAAACAGGTTGAGACTATTACTAAGGTAATCAAATCAAGGTTATAGCGTGAAAATACGCAAAGCTAAGTCAGAACACTAGTTATCAAGGTCAAAGTGTGACCTTCCATATGTAACCTTTAAGTGGTGGTCCTTGGCAGTTAGAGAGTTTTGTTGGGCCATTATTTGACTTCCGTCTTAGGCCTGTATTGTCTTATCTGTGCATTAAAAATCACTTGCCGTTAAAAAATTTAAGACCTAATAAACATAAATAGTGATGCTATAATTTTCGAATTGGTACGTTTATTGCTCTATGCTCTTGGTAGAGTTGGTGAATTTTTCTGAATTGGTACATGGTTTTAGGATTAATGTATATATGGTTCAGTGATGCTGCTACTTGAAAAACAGTTATGAGTTATTTAGTGTGTACTGGAATTGGTCCTCCATATATATATATATATATATATATATATATATATATATCGAAATATGTAAGGAGAAATATGGTTATATATATATATATATATATATATATATATATATAACCATATTTCTCGTTACATGTTTCGATAAGGTTCTATACAAAATTCCAAGCTTATAGCTGATTTAGTGCTTGAGATTTCCTGCCGCCAAATACACAGAGAGACATTGTACACAAAATAAATCTTTAGCTTTTCTGGGAGACAAAATATACTGTGTTAACCTACTGAGTCGACAGGCTGCAATGACGCTAACCCAAATTCCATGGTTGGGCATGCACTACTATCGAACTTATTATCGCTTATGTATAAATAAAGATTTTAAAAATTCTGCGACGAAGCCCAAAATTGTGCATTTGATGAAACAGTGAGGTATTCTTCTTCACCTAGATTACACTATATTTTGTGGTCATGTTAAAACGATGTAATGAGTTGATTTTGGGTCTTTCGTCGCTGACTGTTTTTGGATCATTTTTAAACAAACATGACTCAGGAGTCAAGTCAGTGACAGCTTCACATTTCAGACTTTTAGTCTAAAACTTTCAGTAAATCCTATTTTCACAATTTTAGAATTGTATATATACTGTACAATATGACTAATAAACTAGGGCATTAACGGTCACTGAAAATAGAAATACAATCACACTAGTAAATTAGAGAAGCAGTAGAATTTAATAACCAAGTTGTAAAAGTCAGCTTTATCGTTTCGTCTAAGTCGAGTGATAAAAGTAATCCCTCGAAATTGCCATTAAAGTTATCAGTTACTTGTTTCCCTATTAGTGGCTCTAGTAGCAGAGATTATTAATTACCAAGATTAGATAAGCGTACATTTCACATTACCTACTAGCTTTTACTGCGTATTGTCCTATTTATGGTTTTTCCACCTACATTTTCTTCATTGTAATTTTGGTTTCCTAACGTCTTCCTTTCGTTTGGTTTGCTAACTAAGAACATTTTAAATTATACATTATATTGATAACTCTGTTTACGGTTATCACTTCGATGATAAAAAGCGACCGAGCTGAGTTTTAAACAATTACTTTTTAGTAATGGAACTTATGTAGGTCGTAGCGAGATGAAAAATGAAATATTAAAGTAGTGTTCTTTTTTCAAGCATCAAGTTGGTGCATTTGTGATCAAACAAGAGTAGAAACAACGATGCTTTACAAATATATTATTTACAAAGATCGACCGGTATGTGTAATGTTTATTTTACTCTTTTCAAAAGTAGTTTCAATGTATTGGAATTTTGTAATGTAAGAGTCATTTTAAGAGGAATCTAACATATTTGTTCTATAATACGTAAACAGTATCAGTATTAATATTACTGCTGAATTACATGTATTGAATTGAATGGTTTTTATTTCCTCTACTAGTAAGTCCTTTACTATTTAAATATTACAGATTATTATATATGTTATAAAACATAGAGTGACCATACTATAAATGTAAAATATAAAGCGTTATGCGAGGGACCCACGTTATTGATTTACCGGTGCCGGACGTCACCGATAAGGTTCTTCACGAGAGAAACGTTATATAACGAATGTTTTATTTCGTTAGTGATATAAATTTTTCAAACAAACCATTCAGATTAGTTTCTAATTTTTTTCAAATGTAAATAAGACTAATGTGACAATAAAAATAAAAGTTAATTTTTCAATTGTCTCAAAATACGTATTGTTTCGTTTCTTCTTTGCTTATGTTAGATTTAAAGTGACTAAGATTTACGCATTCTTTTTTCATACATGTTTTTAATGATGTAGTCATTTTAGCCGTTTTATATATATCGGAAGTAACTAAAAAAACCGTTACCATTAAAGTAAAAAAAAAAAAAAATACTGAACCCTCCAATAATAAGTTTATATTTTGTTGCTTAAGTTTGATAATTTTTAACTATATATCAGATTTAGAATTAATGTAAGAGTAAGATTTTATTTCACTGCAGTAGTTTTTTTTAAAAGAGCCCTTCCTTAAAAAAAATTCGTATGGTATAATTTGGCCAAATGATTTCTTAGAATTTCAAATACAATAATTAATGCATTTGTATTTTATAGAATATAACATTGAAAACCGCAATAGCCAAAAAATATTATTTTAATTAAAAACACATTGTGAGCACACATACAGCTTTCCTATAACTTTATTTGCATTATCTACAAAGAATTTTAATGTCTAAAAAGGTGGCGGACTTTAGGAATCAAATTAACAAACTGCAATTGTGGGATAATTATTCTGGCAACTTTGCTTTGCTCGTTTAGTAAGATCGCTTGAAATTGAGATATACATAGCGTAGCCTGAATATACATGTTGATGATAAGGATTGACTCAACAGGAACGTTGAGTTTAGATCCACTTCATCTTCCACTTAGTAAGCGTCTGAAATTTGACACTGTCAAACTTGACTCTTGGAGGGAGTCATGTTTGTCTGAAGAAAACAAAAAAAGTCTGCGACGAAGAAGCTCAAAACGATCTCTTTGCACTGTTTCGACATCAGAATCACCCAGAGTACAAAACAAAGTACAATCATTATGAAGAGGTATTGTTATTGTTTCAACTGTCTGCACTACGACGTTTTAGACACGATCCCAAAGTACGTTGGAGTTACCGAGTTTTCATCATGAAGTCTGTGACGAGCATTCCCAGTTTAAATATAATAATGTTCAATATTAGTCCTCGGAGGCTACCAAACATTTTTTTATCTCGAGTGATAGCACCATTAGTTATTTATTAATTTGTACATTTATATTTCATTTTAACACCAGTGTCTTTTACTTTAAGGAAGTTCTTCTACGCCGGTGGCGTTTTAATCAGGCATACAAAATGTATTTAAAGGAAAATTGTGCAACTCTATACGCATATTATGGTGATATTTACAGGAATCGAGCTAATGACCTCTCCGTTAGAGAACTGCATCCTTACCCATACTTTACTGTGTAGGTGGTATAAGCTGTTGTTATAAAGTGCAATAAAAATGGAACAGAAAGAAGGCATATCTGTTGTCTCCAGTCTTCTTTTTATATTTCGACCTATGAACGCAAATTATGGAAATTTAGGGTGTGATACCTATTTAGACTTTTAATACTGATATTACAAGTGTATATTGTATTGCACAGATGCTTTACTCGGAATTAATGATCGTATTATTCTATCTGATACCGGTCTCCCATTCTCACCTCTGAGAGATATCTTTATTATGTCTTCTTAATATTAGTAATCTTAGACACGAACCGATGTTTGTATCCTAATTCCAAAGTTTATATTGATCTTACTAATTATCTTTTAGTACGACATTTTTAGTTTTCTATGTTTAGTATTTTATTTTATAAGTTTGGCTGTAGTTATGATTAAATTAATGGAATGATCTTTATTTGAACATGTTTGGATCAATAGCATTATTTTATAAAAAATACTAAATAAATCTTTAGTTATTCAAATACCTTTATCAGTGATACATAAAATAACGTGCGCTATCTATGGCGTTTGAAATGAGTTTTCCTTAGACTGTTCATTAATCTCTCCTATTTGCACACTGCAGTAGGCCTTTAATCCAGCCCCTTTGTCCTATAGTAGTGGTATATTGGGTCCCTTTTCGGTAATTAAAAACAAACGAAGGGCTCCTTCTAAAACGGAGATACCGCTTGCTGAACAAACATTCTCCTTTAATTTACTTGATCTTTCCATTGAGCCTGAATGCAAATGTAATTGTTGCTGTTGTAATTGTATTCGACAAGGCAACTTTCATCGCATTTTAATTAAATTAATTTAAGCATCACCCAGCAACACAGACAATGCCAGGAGGCCAAAGTATTTAAGGCTATTGGCTAAAAGATATAATTCAATGAAAGGGTGAGGTGGAAACCATTTCCCGATTGAATTTAAATCTGAATATCATATATCTCGTTTATGTGACTCAGTCGCACATTTGTTTATATCAGTGAGTACTCAGGTCCTGGAATTTCAATATATGAGTTCACCAGAACCTGTAAAGTATTCAAATGTAGAAGCTTTGTAATTCTTGCTGATCATGACTAAAGCATACAAGTATATGAATGCAATAATGTCACATAATGTGAAATGTACTGATTCTCAGAGATGTTATTACTACTTGTCAAGAGTCCTGATAGAATTTGGGAAAATGGTTATAGCCTACAATTGACAAAGAAAACCATTCGATCTGTAGAATGTGATACTGTTGATTATAAATCTCTGAAGAAAGCCGTACTGAAAGTTTTCCAGTTCTAATGTCAGACTAAAACGCTAAACCTAAAGCTCCCGAAGACCAAATATACAGTGTTCTATCTGCCTTTACGGAATGTAGGGCACCCAGATAATGTTGTCTAAAAGATCTGGGTATTCGTTGCGTTCTAAGCTGCAAATTATTTTACAGATTTCTATTGTACGAAATCGCAATAGTAGTTAATCAGTAATCGAATGGCATCACTTATAGACTTTATATCTGTAGCTTAACGGTTTCGCTCAAAACGGGCAGATATTTCAAAATGAGTCTTTTAGGTTAACAAACGTTTCCCAAAATAACGTTGCAATTTTTAAAATTCAATCGATATCCTTTTAAATCTTTGATGCCACTCAAAAAGTGTTACAATTATGTATTTAAACTTCTAGTATCACAATCAATCAATACAAATACAATTGTATTAGTGAAAACACTGAATCTACAGATACAAAACTGTTGTGCGTCACTTCACTCTTTTACAGAAGGGCCAAAGTATTGATTAAACGGGAAACGCGTTATTAACAATCACCTTCGAGAGGGAACCTCTGTTTGATTTTCCTTTCAATATTTAAAGCTCCCTCAAGTGGTATACTTACGAGGAATGAAAATAGGGCGTTCATTCCCAAAGTGCTCATTCAAGCTGTAATTAACCTCTTTGGATAAATTAAGTGCGTTAATTAGCAGCTAAACATTCAGTTCATAACGAACGGTTGTTTTGCGATTATGATTTGCGGTCTCTTATCAGAACGCAAATGTTCACTCTTGTTTGTGTTTGGGTTATTAGTGGCGTTGGTCCAAAATTCGAAAGCGGATTTTGGGAAAATGTCTCCTTTTAATGATCGGAAATTAAAATTTTGCTTGCTTAGCGTAACGCGCACTTAAGTGAAATGAAGAAAGTTTCTGGCTATTCCAAATATTAGTGCAGTCTCTATACCTGGGTAGATATGATAAATGTCATAGTAGAACAAAAACCTTTTCACCTTTGCCACCTCAATACATTATTGTTTTGATATGTTCCAATTAGATTAATGCTTACAAATAGCACTCGTATAAAAAAAAATTATAATTTAAATAAATAATAACAATTTTTCCACGTAATAATACAATAATACAATGAAAAATGTCAATACTTTTTTTATTTTCAATTTTTCTGCAGTTTTTTTCAATTAAACTACGTATTTTTTATTTAATTTCTTCAAAATAGACAAAAAAACGAGAAAAATGAGCCGTCAGAGAACCTTTTTTTGATAAAAAAATGTTTCAAAATGGTGGTTGAAAATTATCAAATTTTATTTTTCAAGTGAAATTTTATTATAACGGCTGAATATTTCTTAATGAAAAAATACAGTGTTTTTTAGAATAGCACAACGTATATTTGATCAAACTTTCAGTTCAATCGAACCATTTTTGTATAAGAAAAAAATTAAAAACCAAAAAAACTGTTTTTTGGATTTTATTGGGAAATTTTTGAGGTTAGGGCAAAAATGATTACAACATAAGTTGTAGATTTTTTTAAATTTCAAACAACTTTTTAATTTGACATTTTTCAATAGGATGCATTGTTTATTCACAAATTGCAAAAAACCATTTTCACCCCTAAAAACCACCCCTCCTATACCCCCTAATAGACGATTTTTGTTCGGAATGTTTTTTTAATATTTATTTATGATGTATTTGACTAAATTGTGCCATTAGTTTGCTGTAAGAAAACATTTATTTATTTGACCATTTTGAACTGCTATTTCTCCTGGACTACAACCTTTAATGAAAAGTTATAACATGATTATGATGCTTACTCTGTATTAGACTCACTAAGATTTGTTTTTTGTATTTTTTGCACAGTTTTACGTATTTCTCATAAAAATTATTAAGAACTTCTTGAAATCAAAATAAAAATATTATATGAAAAGACGAAACTGTATGCTTTAAAGCAAGTATTGTGATATGAACCGATTATCGGGTTTTTAATGAAACTAGAAAACTGGATACTTACGAAAGTAATCATTAATGTGTCCCACGCGTTTAACACACAAACCATATTGTTTTTTTTTTTTTTATTATTTTTATTATACATACCCGAAGACATGGTACACGTCACCAACTCTGTATAAGAATTTCCCAAGAGTTTTGATCTTAATGGTATCCTAATATGTCGTGGGACCCTAGTAGAAGAAATGGACTCTCACATTAGTTCAATGATTTTTTTCCTTAGTCTTAGTGAAATTGTGTGAAAATCCACGCATACGTAATTGAGTTGCATATTTATAATAGTGAAACTTTTACTTGTGAAGAAAGTGTTACACTGCATGCCCAGTAAGTAATCACTTTATTTAAAATGGAAATTTTGTCAAGGAACACAGATTTAAAATATGCCAGATGATGTGAGTGGGCTTTCCGCTCGGGCGCTCTTTGTACACGCGTGGGTATTAAATCATTTTAATCCATCTACGCAAAATATGATTATGAACTGGTTTACCCTCTTTTTGTTAGTAATAATTTTTATTTTTTTTTTTTAATGTTTGAGCAAAATTAAGAAGATTCAGGAATCGTTTGAAATTGTAACTAAAAGAAATGATAAAACTCAACGATGCAGTTTACGTTGCGAATTGTTTATTAGGTAATAAATATGTTACGACAACCCTCAAATATTCCTACTATTTGTTTTAGCTAACAATGTTAGTTAGTCATTATTACTAATAAATTAGAAGATGTCATTAGAGTTATGTCTGCTGCATACAATATCTGAGAGTTGTGCTAAAGCCTCTGTTGATATCGACAAGTTAAGCTTCCGGCTTAAGCCCGGCTTGGAGATTCATCCGTCTAAGCTCTCCGTGTCCTGGGCTTAGTTGCGAGACATGGAAGGTTATTAAACAACTCCCTTCGATTTTCGATTCCTACTAATACTAGTATTATTGGTTTTGTGACAATACACCTTTATAGTTTCATGCACATGTCTGGCAAGTAAGTTTATATACCATTATACTTGGGGATGTACAAAGTTCTGATAGTTTTATCCAGATATGTTTTTTTTTCTATTCTACCTGGTTTATTGACTTTTACTCGGAAAACTCATTATTATAAAATTTAAACAATATCCATCACCTGATATAATTTTTGTGCTCCATTTTTACATGATTAGCTTTTATTTGAGAATAAAGTACCAAATTAACAGACATAATTATGTCAAAAAAATTCCTTGGGCCATGGACAATGCTACAATACAGTTTGTCAATAGTTTACTTTCACTGATATTGCATTTTTCATTTACATCAGGAGATTAAACCTTTAATCTAACCTTGTTTAACATCTCTGGCCCATATATTCTTAATCTAAAAATTACAATAAAGTAAAAGATGTGCGGTACCTCATGATGAAATTACTTTTTCCTTTACTTGGCATTTAGAATAGAATAGAATAGAATAAAATATGATTTATTTTTGAAAATATTACAATAACACATTATATACAATGGTACACACAATGTAATAAATTAATAAAGTAACCTAAACAACCAAATGTATACACAATGTACAAACCTAATGAGCAAACTTAAATAAAAATTTAACATTCTTGTAAATACAATTAAAAAAAAAAACACTCGTAAATTAAAGGAAATATTTTCAAAAATAACATTTTTCTCCTATTTACAGGTGTCATCATAGGTTATTATCATATTTAACTTTTAAGACTATTTACTAAACCAACCATTTGCAAAAAATCAGATTTATACATACGTACTGAACGTACTGAAAAATAACGCAAACAACATATGACAAAACATCATTCCGTTCGTAAACGAAGTTGTTTATTTTCTTGTGGAATTTTCTAAGAAATAAAATATTTCGATTTCTTATTTTTGTTTTCTGTAGTTTACTGTCCTTTTAGAAAAACCGTTTGCCTTGGCTGGTATTTGATTCGTATGTTTTTGAAGATACTTAAAAATAAAACAAATATAATAAAGCTTAACGCGTTTTTTTTTTGTAAATAAAAAGTTTGTATTTAAATTCCAAATTTATATTGTGAAATATGAGTGAGGCCTACGTGTATAATTCACAACGTTATATAATGTAGCTCATTAGTAGTTTACTTGTCGTACATGTACATTTTACTAGCCTTGAGGGATGTTGTGTAAATTGGAATATCTTTCAGAGCAGTCTCTGAAAAGTCATACTTAACCTTTTGCAAATTGCGAGATAACAAAATCGTGATTTATTATCGTTGTATTACAATTTTGCCGGTTTAGTTTTTTTTGGAAAACAAGTTATGCAAGACTAATATACGTCTAACATTTTTGTACGTCCTCATGGTATTTAAAATTTTGATTCGCGTAGAATGCTTTTCAAAAGAAAAATTCTGTTTGAAAATTCAAGGACAATCCATAACCAAAGTTGTGGCATGTTTGTGTCGTGCTTTGAAAATCACGTTATAAATGTTGATCTTGACTTGTACTCTACAGGTAGTCGAGGTGGCCATTGTTGGCGTCCACCCCTCGCCACCCTTTCTTCCACACTCTCTGGCCGGGAAACCCAATCACGGTAATGTGGTTTGACATCACGGAAAACCTTTCACACCTCTCTTTGTCCTGCTGCCCGTTCCCGTGTACCTCGTCCGGTTACTGTGTCTTTAGCAGAGAAAGACTTGTCTGGAACGAAATGTTCTTTTAGACTGTCACGTAACGTTTTCACTGTGGTAGAAATTAAAGTGAATTAAAGAGACTTTTCCAAACGCATTCAAAGGGGTTTTTTTTGTGTGTGAATGTTGTCGCCTTAGTACGAATGTCAGTTCTTAATAAATGTTTTATATGTATTTTATATCTATTTTACATGTGTGTACATACATCCTTCGCTTTTCGGTAATAATAATTTCTGTAGCGATAATGATTTTTTTTTTTATTTTGTGGTATTACTTTACCCTATATAAACAATATTTCAAATCTCAATAATTTTAAATCTTTACTTTTAACCATTGAGTTACGGGACATGTCTAATGTGATAAAAAGCATCTATACTTTCAATTTTTTTTTTTCTTAAAAGAGTATATTTATTCAATTGAAACGGTAAAATTATGACTAAGATTTTTTGTGAATAAATAATAAAAATAGGAAAAATACTAAAAGCATTTTGATGCGTATTAAGTAATCTTTGAAATCAACATCCCCATAAAATTATTCTTATGGGACTAAAGTCTAGATTGCTGGAAGTACAGCAAGGTTTTGTGGTGCTGACCAAAAGATTCTAATTTCATCACGATATCCTAGTCCTTCCAGTTCGCCTCCAACGTGGGCGTGTCGTGTGGGAGACACATCCGCTATTCTGTGTTGACTTTACCAACAAAATACAACTTCAGAACAATCCACCGTGTGACTTGCAATTAAACAGGCCCGCCGGCAAATTATACAAACCATAAACGATTTAATAACGTGCAAAGAAGTCGGGTGTAAATTGAATGCATAAATGAATTGCTAAATATCGCGTTACCCTTTTATAAGCGGATTATATCGTTACCGCCCTGTGAAACCCCAGCGCCGGGATCCCCAGGCAACCACTGGAATAACGCGTTTATTTAGCGGAGTGCCGGAAGAAAAGCATGTTTCCAGCTACCGAGCATGCGGTCACTTTAATACGGTGTTTAACACGCAGTTTAATCCCGTGAGTACTCGGTTACCTACCAGTGCTGTGTGCGGTAAGTGTATATCTGTAAACTTCAAGTAAATTTAACTTCTGTCTTGTCTTGTTGTAGATGGAGCTTATATTGGTCACGGTTAACTTAATTAGACTAAAACATAAAACCAATATTTAATCCTTTTTTTTTGTGAGGCCTTTCGATAGCAAGGCTATCTTCGTCACACATTACAAAAGTGTCTTGTCTGTTTGCTCGATATCCTGAGAACGATAGAATTGAATTATGTATAAAGTTTCATTTCTTTTGTGGAAACACCGCGTTTGGTAACGGCATGCCACTCCATGGGATTGCGAAGATCGATATTTACAACGGTTTTATGGTTATCACTATGATAAAGAGGAAACTCATAGTAAATAAACTTAACGAAGTGACTGCAACAGTTGTGACATTTTACCGCGTGACTTGTAGCACAATTACCCCAGCAACAATAAACCAACACTTGGTGTTTTATTATGTAGATTCTTATTATTTAAATAGTGCTATGAAACCTAACTTAATGAACAAAAGTGTGAATCATCACTTGACAAGTTATCTTCAAGAAGATTGAACCTGTAGACAAGAATGAGTTCTATAACGGTGCACATCCAACCATGGAATTTGGCAGAACGTCATTGAAGCCTATCACTCAGTAGACTGAGACAATTTCTCTTTTATGTGTCGGGGATGTAAAACTTTCTTTCCTGTACGATTTCTCTGTAGTTCTGTCCACAGGATACGGAATGAAATTACCTGTAGATTTGAATTTTATGATGCTAACTTAGCGAAGCCTATTATGTGACACGTGATGTGGCGTAGTCATGCCTTGTATTTAAAGTACGTCAAAATAAGTGCGATTTATTTTTAAGCTGTATTCATTAATTTTAAGTATTATTGTAAGGAACTACTGATAACATCATCGGTAGTACATACACATTTTCTATTGTCAGCAAGATTCTTTACAAGGTTCCATGGTGTTGATACAATTTAAATAAAAGTTCGTTAAAATTATATAAAAATTACGTGTAATAATATATAAAAAAGTATCATTGAAAAACAGTATCCTCTTTATATTGTCTGAAACGCTTCAGGTAATTCTGTTTTTTCGGAGCCGGATAGTAAAGACTTATTTAAAATTCGTGAACATAAGAAAAAAAACTTTATTTTTAATAATTCTAATTATAATGTATACTTTAAAATATAATCAATCCTGATCAAAACCTATTTGAATCCATTTCGAAGACCGATTTTTAATTAGTATTTATTGAGAACCTTTATAATGTTAGCAGTGAATAGAAATTCATGAAATTCGTCGTGTAGATAAGATGAAATTATGGGTAAAAAGAGAAATGGCGTCCGTTTTTAAGAAAGAAAATAAAGAAAAACCATAATTTCTTTAGTCATTCATACTAAATTCACCGCGGACGCCAAATTTAGTTATGGAATCATCCTATTCATTTTGGTTCTAACGCATTACCATATAAACTGTTGCAAAATCATTAACATGTAAAAGTTCATATCTTACAGTTTTATTTAATTTTGTCCTCATCCTGTTATCCTGAAGATCGGAACATTGTATATTTTGAAGTTGAGATAAATGGAGATTATAGCCCTATGTTAAAGCGCACGTGAATGCTTCTATTCCACTATCTTTTGTCACTTTGTGGCACAATATTGTCTCTGAATCCCCTCCCCGTCCCCCCGCTTTTATTTCTCTTCATTCTCTGTATTCTTCTTATATATTGTGAATTGTTTGGAAATCAAATACTTTCTGTTAAATAAATTATAAAGTTGTATAAAAAAACCTTTGTGCATTACTTGCTTTGTCTCAATGAAATAAATTATATTTTGAAATGATAACGTACAAACAGGGGATTTACGTCTTCAAATTTCTATACATTTTATAGCATTTCTCAGTAAAGATAAGTTAAAACCTGAAAGTCATTAAATACAAGAGACGTTATACTACTGGTGTATGCTGCGATTTCCTGTTGATCAAACAGAGTTATCAAGATGTCAGTATAGAGAGATGATCATGATGTTGTTTTGCAATGATATGTCTAAACTGCTAAATTGCTAAGCAGTTTATGTCCAAGTGAATATTTATGAGGTAATAACTCACTGAAATCCTTAGTTAATAGTATTTATTGTACATATATCACAGGTGTTGTGGAAAGAGTTGATTCATTTCGTATGTTGAGTTTAGCTCCATTTCACATTACGTTTAGTGCAGCGTCATAGATCTGACATGGTAACTTTTAGGGACGTTCAACTTCCCCTGAAAGGATCCAGCAAGGCAGAAAAAGTAGAGTACTTTGAAAATACTATTTAGTACTTGCTCTGATTTTTAGCTTTCAACTGTGCCCTCATATGTGCTCCTGATGAGACAATGATGAGACAACACCTGTTCGTCTAGATTACGCTCATCCGGATAAACCAGCCGGAGATCTTTTATCGTCTAGGTGTCTCTGATTAAAAAAAGATTCAAGACGAAACTTATCATTATGACAAGAATCGAATCGAACGCTGAAATAATAAATTTCTTTTCTGCCTAGGTACTTTTCTGTATCAGTCTTGCTGGATCTCTTCGGATGAACGTGAACTCCAGGTTCCAGAATTCTGTCTGTTACAGTGTCAAATCTCAGACGCTCTGACCAAGAAGCATCCAGAGTATCTGGGAAGATGCAAGAAGAGGAGCAGTATTTCTAACAGTACATTCTTACGGGCGTTACAAATTTAGAACAAGTGTTATTGGAGTTATTATCAATCTTTTTAAGGAGACCACTTTTAATTACTCCTGTCCGCTTCAATTGGTCAACCCGGGTTTGCTGGATCGTTAATTTAATATATTTCAACACTGGGGATCAGTTAATGACATTAAACTACATCTATATTGAAATGTCATAAATATCTGAGACAGGCATATTATAGGTTCAGTATATTGTGTTGTTTTTAACAGGTTTATGATTACACTACCAGTGTTTACAGTTGCTCAAGTAACATCTGTTCGATCCTAAAATTCTATTTAATCCATTTACTTACTTAACTATAGCAGAAAAATGGATAATAATATGGTACATAATTAACCTTTTCATACATAGAAAGCAAACAAAAAAATCATTTTCACACATGAAAATGTTAAATGTCATTCTTTCTTGCAGTAGAGTGTATGTCCCCATCACTCAACTGTAAATGTGAATGAATGATGTCATCACCCAAACTCTGATCATTGCCAACTCCTCTCCCCTCCCCCCTCCCCACCACCCTCACCACACCCACATAACCTTTATTCTGACCTTATCACGTGTGATACCTGACCTTCACCGATCGTACATCAGAACCGTCTCCATCATGTCCACCTATACATTCGGTTTTATAAGGGCTTGACACTTTTGTGTTGACATTCAATTTGAACTTCCCTGCATTGTAATGGCGACGAAGCTGAAATAGTGGACAGCGATGTGAGTGTCGTCGTATACGAAGAAACAGCTTTTATTGATTACGTCATTTAGGGGTTATGCTTAGTAGCAATAATTGGTTGATTATTGACATTCAGTCTGATCATCTGCATGTCTAAAACGTCTTTATTGTATTTCCCTATCTGCCAAGTTATACAATTATTAATTGCTAAAACTTGTATGTGTATGATAATAGCTAAATCATTAAAAATTTCTTCTCTTGTGTACCAGGCACAAATAAAAAAATATTTATAAGATTTAAAAACTAGAGTTAATCCCAGTATCTATTGACAAAGGCTATGTTCCCAACAATAGGTTGTTCCCACGTTACGTTTTAATATTGCAATATTGCTAAGTTTTTATGCAACTTAACTTATTAAACCGATACAATATAACGAAATCTAACAAACTAATCCGCCATGTATCACATGTTAAAATGTCACATTATTGTAATCAGTCTGTTTACACGTTTATTTATTTTGCGTGTTCACTTTGTTATCATGTTAGACCAATGCAAATATATTACCTGTTTCTTGGCTACCCTTTGTCGTTTATTAACTATTAAAAGCGTTAGTTCTGTATAATAATAAATTGAAAACCTTTCTTATTAAAATGCCGTCTATACGAGTGAATTCCCTTTCTTTTATTAAAGACCCATCAAATACAAATGTGAAGAGCAGTGTGGGTTGGTGCAATAAAATTATGATACCAATTCGTAAACTAATTTTACTTCCATTTGAAAAGGCTTACAATGTTATTGTAACAGATGTTCACTATTAATAATATCGGTTTTCAATTGTACGATAATTGGATAACCTTTATATACCTTGAATTACGACTTGCAATCGACTTTGCACTGTATCGACTCTCCTCATTCTGTCTGATAAGATCCTCAACAGGTCACTGCTAATGAGGACGGTAAAACAAGGCTAAAAGGAGATTGGCTTCTCATTTGTTTAACGTCATTTTCAATCTCTCTTCTCCTTATCTGGCACTGGTTCTACCTATATCATATGTTATTTTATATTATATTTGCAAATCGCTTGTCGTTAGGGGGGTGTAACTAACGACCATGGAATATTATAGACCGAAAGTCATGAGCTTCAGTTATAGTCACGAGACCAAGAAGTAATGTAGACGTGTCCTCAGAGAGTCACCGATATTGTGTAGTTGTGAAAACACATTGCTTGAGTGAACTACTGTAGGTTTGAAACTAGTAGAGTGGTTGTCGTTTTATTACGACCTTGAACGTCTTGCTTTATGAATTCCTGTTTCCAGTATTATGGTGTTTATGTTACCTAGTGTAAATTGATACATTTTTATTCGAAAATTATATCGTAATGTACCAATAAATATTAATTTACTAAGGTCCAAATTAAGAATAAGTACTACAAATCAATTCCTCAACTTTTAAAGTACCGTATGGTTATCACTGATTGTAAATGTTAACGTAATTGATTCATATAATTTGAGCCAGAATAGATTAAAGAAAAACCTATAAATATGCTTAACATAAAAACATTTAATTTAAAATTATTTTGAAATAGTTACAAGTACTTCAAAATATTTTAAAACTAATAACAAGAAATAGAAAAGTACACATTGATAATTAGATTTTCTACAAAGCACCAAATTATGTCCTATTTAATTAAAGTATATCTCACAAACATATTTTTTTATGAGAGTAATTAGTCCTGTATAAGGTACGGCACAACTTTTTTCATTGGCTTGATTGCTGGATAATGATATGCAGGTACATCTGGACAACCTCAGAGTTATACAAGAGTGGTACATCACTAACCACACACATCGAGGTATTGGGATAAAAAGGTGGATCGGAAGGTCCCTCCGGAGGATGACTGTTGTAGTGGATGGAGGACCCTTAGTGTTGAAGCCTGAAAATTAGGGACTATTATGTCCCCGGTCTTTTCTTCATGTTTTCGCTGTAACAGGCTGGAACAGGCCAAACTTCCTTCTTCCAAAGTTGAAATAGTGCCCTTTGTTCCTTCCCATGAGATCTTGACAACAGGGGTGCTCTATTCCAACCCTACCCATCTTGAAAATCCACTCCGGAATAAACCGTGGATGTCCTTTTACAACTAAGCTCAAAGATATATTTCCACAGATTCTTGCCCTAAATGAACAAGTGGTAACCTTGTTCCTAGGTTATGGTGATCTCCTTAGATGACGCAGCCGTCCATCACAAGTACCTAGGACGACTATTGTGACAGACGATATCACAAACTGTTGAGTGTGACAAGGAGTATAATCTGTCACCAAGTTGGGACCTACAGTCAACACAACAATGGCCGCAGTAATCAAGCAGGCCGCTCCGCGCTCCCAGACCTGTTTGTCTGCACAATGGTGGCTGTCGCTGCCATTCATGGTCAACGCTTACTTTATTTCTTTCCTTATTGCAGCTTTTCACCCGATCCGATTCGCATACACAATTTGATTAGATTGAGACGAATTTAGAGTTAATCAAGGCTGAACAGTAAGGTCACTACAGCTTCCGGAGTTCCGCGTCCTGCTGGTCGCTAGGATGCCTCACTATGTTCTTATTGTACCTAGCGAAGATGTAATTAGTCCAGAAAATAATATCATTTACTCCCAGAAAGTGCATATCCGAAATTACCATTGCCAATAAGTAAATTATTGTTAAAACTTGTGGGCATTCATTTGATTTTTGGAATAATTAATGAATTGCTGTAACTGTTCTGTATTTCGTAAATTAACCAACAATTTTTATTCTAGGTATAAATACGTATATATATATATATATATATATATATATATATATATATATATATATATATATATATATATTGATAAAAAGTATTATTTCATCAGTCGAAATCAAAATATTAAAATTAAATAATTAACTAGCGCGAATAAAATTATTTGACACCCATTTTCCCAAAATTGAAAACATATTAATTGTAAATATTCACTTTACAAATACCATGATACGTGCCGAACCTTTTCTTCGTCTGGGTTTATTTGTATTGGAACTTTAATTAACTACAGTAAAATGCATACATTTTTTACATTATAAAAATAAGACTACGTTGTTTTAATTTGAAAGCTAAAGACTTCGACTGTTGTGACTTAAGACTCGGGATTTCTCCACAGTGGCCTATAGTAGTTGAGTTGTTACTGAAATTTTGTTTCAGGTATTCAATAAAATATCATGAAATATAGGAGAAAGGTTCTAGAAAATTAAGAGGCACTTATAAAACTCAATTTCATCCTATGACTGCAGAGCCCCATCTTTAAACATAAATCTAAACTACATTACATTTATTATTGATTTAACGAGGTTGAAAAATCTTTCAGAGATTATATCTTATCTTAGGAGTTTTTGTAATCCCTTTTAAAGAGAATATGCACATGGAGACCATGTTTTTTTTTCAAAATGCGAAGCCGATTAACTGATAGTATAGTAATACAAAACTAATTAATTATTGTATAGAGATATTAACAAATAAACTCTTAATTGAAGTCACCCTAATTTTAGTCTCTCCAAAAATGCGTGCATTTTTAATTATTTCAAAAGTGACATTCCATCGTTGGGTTAGTAATCGTGGAAAGTACCGTAGACTACAAAAGGTTTTAATTTACTTGTTAGATATGTACCTTTCTTTGTTGTAGTGTTAACGGTTGTACCTACATAATATTAAAATCAACTTCAGTATTCAGTAACGGCAGGATATTTGCACACACGTATATCTAGAAACTTTACTGTGCATCGCATTTCCAAAATTAACCGATACAACGAAGTATAGAAAGGCCCAACAAAAGTAACGAAAGTTTAGTGAAGCGGCTGTAGCGGCGCATGTACTCTCTTTGCTGCTCTTTGACTATTTTACTCCAAATTCAATAGAGGGGTTCGTTTGATCAAGAGTAACCCATGGACCAAGTTTTTAGTGTCCAAGACCATTCTATCAAATCAAGGGTTATCTCACAGTCGGACAGACAGACACGATTGTCAGAATGACTTGACCGGTCCTTAATAATTATTTTTCGACAATCGCTTACATAAAACCAATTCTTTTATTTTTATTTCACTCAAACTATAATAAAATTTCCCCTTCACACTCTTTATAAGGGCATTATTGTGACTGCTTCTTGAAAAGTGATCAGAAAAAAAATCGTTGAGTTTCAACGATTCAACGAGTTTATTATCCAAAATCTAATAATATAGAAATTTTGATAAGTAACATTCTAAAATTACATTGATTTGGCGTTTCTGAACTCTATAATAAGTCTTTGCACGTTGAAGATGACATATGGGAACTAACCTATCGTACTAATGTAAATTCAAATCACCACTCACTTGTAACAGATTTAGCGTGTGCCGCGTACCGAAGATGAAGTTGTAACTCTGGTTTTGTTAAGGTGAAAGATGTACTGACGTTGAAGTTTTAATTGGGAATGTAGCGGGTTGTAGTTACTCTCTAATCTGGCCCTAATCACAGGGTTGAGTCTTCTATCTTTGGCGGGGGGGGGGGGAGGGTTGTTAGGAGGGGAATGGAATAACCTTCCCAGCGCAGAGTTGTAATTAAACATTGCTTTACAGATATTTCCAGTCGTGAACTATATAGCGAATGAAACTGATTTTGAGAGAGCTACCTAGTTTTGTTTCTTTTGTACTATGTGTCGGTGAATGCTAACATAAAATAATATTTCCTTGGCGATAAAATGTGTCTAAGCTCTTCATGTCGCGTTAGATGGATTTACGATGCAATTATTCTGAAACGTCTGAACTTGCGTTAATGACGACGTGTAACAATATAAGTACCGGAAAAACAGAGCAGAGCTCTTTAATTGCACTGTTATCTCAAACAAGCATAACATTAAATTCATAGTGTTAATTTTAACCCTAGAACTGGCAATGGTGTCACTCCGTACTGGCGGCTCTATTTTAACAGCCTCGCAGACGTATCTTATAATGTATCTCATTTCATAACTGTTAGTCCAAATATAAACTTATTATATGTCAATGTATTCACAACTATATGGAGAGCATTATAATAAGAATATCTTATTGTTTCCATGGAAACATATTTTTATTTTTTTTTACAAAATGTAAGAAAAAGGTTTTTTGGAAATTTATTTTGTAAATATTCCGTTGTGTAACTGCTTAGCAATAAGCTTTACATCAAAACCAAATGTATAACTTAGCCTATTTGAAATTTTGTCCTGATTCCAAAAATATATAAATATTGCAACTTTTACCTCAAAACGTATGTGTTACAGGGCTTTGTATGAAAAAGCACCCATATTTACTTATTTTCAAAATGCGTACATTTCTAAATAACTATTATTGTTCGTGGGTCAACATAATCTCTTGACTGCATTTATACTTATATAAGTATGACAGTGAAAACAAAAATAAAATAAAATAATAAATTTTAATCTTACCTTATTTACATATGTACAATATATACAAAGTTTCATTTTTAACTCAGCGTTACTAGATCCCTCCCTGCGAGCTCTCTAAGATCATTTGATCGGTCTCTAAAGTTTTCACCCTTACTGAACAACTAAAACTATAACCTAAGAAAGCTAAAAAAACAATAATAACAACACCAAATACTATTGTATTCGTAATCTCAAACACAAAACCCGGCACTTGTTTACAGTTTCACAACAATGTGGGTGACCCGTACCACTAAAAAAAAAAAAAAAAAAAAAAAAAAAAAAAAAAAAAAAAAAAAAAAAAACGATGTTTTACGGTAAACAAAGAAGACAATAATCGAAGTAAGAACAGTAAATCGGTACTATAGTTATTGCTCTTCCAGAATATATCAAATAAAAACCATTTATATGACCTTAATTGCCTACAATTTCAATAACTGTACATGTCTACTTTGGCGACGAAAATTCGTTTCATACCAGCTCTAGGGTTAAACCATGAAGTTGAGTTTATTGGCCATAGAAACGATCCCTATCAGGCAAATCCAAACGTAAAGGTAACAAAACGAATCCTGGAGGAACGGATTTCTGTGTTCACTAGTTTCGTTACATTATGTCAAAATTTGAATGTTTCCTTGGTATACAAGTGTTCGTAATTGGATTATAGGTTTGTCAATAACTGAAAACTTAACCAACATATTCAAGTGTTAGTGATTGTAAGTAAAGTATTCCTCCCCTCCCCTCCCCCCCAATTTAATTAGTAATTCCTCCCCCCAAAATTTCAATGAGCTATACTTAAAATCAAACCCGACAAAATCATCTTTCATCCACTTCAGCCTACGACAGGCAGACTCAACTTCCACTCCCACAGTCATGTTGGATGAAAGTGAGGTTGAGGAAGTCTGCACGACCAAACTCCTTGGAATTCACCTCGACCGAGGTTTGACTTGGAATTGTCATGTAGACAATGTCTGTGCCAAACTAGCCTCAGGCGTTTATGTTTTGAAACAACTGTCGAAGTATTGCCCAACTCAGGTACTGATGACGGCATACTTCGGAGTAATCTATCCACACCTTTCCTACGGATTGGTCTTGTGGGGAGGATGCTCAGCCGCTAACATTAAACGAATTTTCACTCTGCAGAAAAGGGCTGTTCGGATAATCGCTAAACTACATAGGAGAGAGTCGTGCAGACCAGCTTTCAAAAATTTAAAAATCTTGACCTTACCTTCCCTCTATATTTTAGAAACTTGTCTTTTCTTTAGGTCAAAGTGCGATCATATAAGAGGAAGTGAAATTCACTCCTATGAAACTAGAGGAAGGGAGGACTACCGAACTGGGAGACACAGAACGGTAGTCCATAAACGTTTGCCCTCACAGGTTTAACCAGACGAACCAGATGCTAGTATCGGGGAAAAGCTTCTTAGCCTAATTAAGGGCACGAAGATAGGCTTACCCCTCTAACATCAAAGGGGCACACAATAAGCTCAGGTTGACGTGTGAGGATCTATGAATCCACCCCAATATCCCAAAGGGGAAAAAAAAAAAAAAAAACTCATCTGGTCAACAGGCTACCAAATTCAATTAAAAGTGTCCCAATGCTCAAGGCATTCAAAGCTCATCTCAAAAAAATATTGATCGCAGAAGCCTTTTACAACACAGACGAGTTTATGACACACGACTGGGAGAACGCGCTACAAACACATTGACCACAGGATGAGAGTGGAATAATTCGAATGAATGAGAGAGAGTGAATGAAAACATTGTAAGTTTAAATGGGACCTCGATGTAAGATTGAATGGAAAATTTTAGTTAAAAAAAAATCAAGTGACGGTTGCATACATTTAATTGTAAATGTCAATGGCAATAAAATATTTATTTATTTATTTAATCATTGTGACACTTTTTGTGGTAGTTTACCCATAAAAGAAACGTGAAATGTCCTCGGTCGGTTTATTCTGGAAATGCAGCAGGAGGTGACCACATTTTCTTCTAAAAGTTTCTCAATCTTTTGTTTTATTCATTTAACCACTTGAACTGATAGGTTGGATTTATCTACTGGATTATCTAAAAGGCGTAATTTTAATTGCACTATCTTAGCACAATTCAAAAATAGTATTCAAGGGGAGATCCTTTATCAACACACGAAGTTCATATATTTTTACCGATACTTGGGGTTAACCGTTTGACCACTTTATTCGAGTACTTTTATTGAATGTCTAGTGATTCAAGTATCTAGCACACTAGAAAGCTCCTTCTGGCAAATATATTCATCAATACTGAAAGAGGTTTTGTGCACGCTCAGTTAATAATGTAGACGATTCGGCGATTAATGTCACTTCAGTTTGTGGTTTGCTGCAAACATCTTAGTGCTTTGATCTTCACTATCCTCCATATCACTGCAGTTGGTTCTATCATTTAAGCTTTAATCATTTAATTCTTTGTGGGTAAGAATTTTAGTTTTCAATGGGTGATTTGCTGACCAGATAAAATCAGGATCGAGCAATTTGAGTTTTGCAATCTGAATCTGTTGGAGAGGAATTATTCGTGCCTATGATAATATATATACGATATGTACATCCATTAAATCAAACTTCTTATACACTAGATCAAGATCGTTCACAGGCCAGGCGTATTGATTTCTGTTAAGTTTACCTGAAGTATATAAAATTTATTTTGTATCATCGTACTGTAGTTTAATTGTACAAAATTTTGTCAACGTCAATCGTAAGCTCAAAACGACCCGCCCACTCTTCTTCTACTAACACCATTCAGTATTGGGTAGAATAGTGTGTTTCACCATCACCCTAATCTAATCAAAAACGAAAATTGTATTGAAAAATCAAGTTTGCAAGTTTACATAAGACATGGTGTACTGTAGTAGACAAACAATTTTAACAGATAACATTATATCGTACAGTAACAGGAGAACTGTTAGTTAAAATAACATCGTATAGAGCCCGAGAACTACTGTTAGCATATAATATGGTATCGTGTAGGTAGTGAAACGTAAATATATAAGGCATGTACAACCTTAGAACAATTTACACATAACATCGTATAATACAATATCTAAAGAAATGTTTAAAAATAATATCCCATCTTCTAATACCCAAAAGGATTTTGATATTAAAATATGCCACTAACATTTTATATATAACCAAGAATTTATGTGAGAAATACATTATAATATTTCGTTAAAATAAATATTCGATGGAGACGAAAATATAAATAATAATTAATATTTTATTTAACCTCTTCGAAACCCTTTAGTATTTTTATTTCATAACGTTTCATCACTAAACTATATACAAGTAAATAAGTTAGATAATTTTCGGTCAGAAACGATTTTAAGGTATGTGTTTTCGGTAGTAGTCAATAAAGAAAGCACAGTGTCACTAGCCTCAGTAATCAAGTGCCCCAGCCCAGAGACTGTTTGTGTACACAATGGAGCGTCGTCGCCGCCGCTGCTCTTGTCCAACGTGTACTTTTACCATCCCAGCTTTCTTAACATGGTTCAGTCTTTTCACATTTAGAAGCTTGTTTTAACATACAAGCCTTATGCAAGTCGTAGACAATTGAAGTTTGGAAGTGATTAGTACATTCGGTCACCGAGAAGACTTTTAATCTCTGTTTATTTCTTAATATTTATTTCTGATCTTGATATGAAGAGTTTATTACTTACCTGTATGTTGCTAAGAGGTGAAGAGTCTGTCTAGGAAAGTAACCCTTGAAGATTCTTATATTAAAATGTAAACTGAAATCCATTCTAATCGTAATACAGTGCGAACATAACGAAAATCCGGGTTAACCGGTAAATATTGAAAGAATAAAGAACAATATGCACAAACAATAAAATACTTGTTTATTGCGGGAAAAACGCTTAAAATCACATCCCGATAAAGTAGAATACAGTATATACTGCTTAATATATATGAAAGAGTTTTGTTAATTTTGGTTGCGTCGGGTTTGAACGCTGCATCAACTGAATATCAGGGTGAAACTGTTATGTTTACTTGTTATATTAAATATTATATAGAAAAAATAAGATTAATAATTTTTAAGATGTGTTTAGTGATAAAATTTATAGAAGTGATAATGCAGGCAGGTTTCAATTAGTTTTAGTCTTGTTATTTCTATTTTACTTTTAATTGATTTAGAAGGAAATAGGATTTTTCCAGGGATTTGCCATCGTTCAGTGATGCAATACAATACACTGACGTTATTTGGTTGGTCGATGAGGGCATACCTATGGTGACCTATATTCTATAGTTCAGATCTGGTATGTTTTTGCTTACTTTAACCTAGGTTGTAGTCATGCATTAATTAGTTAAGTAATTTACCTGCAGAAGAGATCAGATTGCAGGTATCGAGACCTGGTGTTACTGATTGTATTGTATCACTGGACGATGGCAAATGTCAGGAAAATCTTGTTCCTTCACAGTCCCTCCATTGTCAAAAACAAACTTCAAACAAATAATTGATTTAGTTACTTAAGAATGAGTTCCTCAGAGGGAGAAGTGCTGAAGGCTATGACATATCGTACAACTGTAGTTAGTTAGTTTATAACATATACCTACATTCGTACTCTGTTGTAATCTGGACTTTCACGGAGACATCCTCAAGTAGGCCTACTCAGACGATCATCTTAATTTGGACCTTACCGCATCCTCTGTGCCGAAAACTAATTAAATTTGTCCAGTTTTGCTCAGGAAGACCTAGGTGTGACGTAACGTCCGGACGTTTTAATTGATTTAATGTGCCTGTCCTGTAATCTGGGCCTAATCACCGCCTTGTGCCCGCTGCTCTTATTGTGGTTGGACATAATTGAACGACGCTTTCTCCCAACGGTCTGGAATTGTGACACATAACAATGGAAAAGTGTATCATTATTGTATTATCTGTGTAACCTTTAAGCTGATTGCAGTCAAGATATCAACAACAAGGCAGTAGTGCGCCACACGACAAGTCTGACTTACTTAATCAGGCCACATGTTTACTATGCCACGTGTTAAATGTCATATGATTGTAATCAGTTTGTTTACACATTTTTTCCCTCTCATTTAAGCCTCAGCGTCAGCTATGCCGGCTTCGAAGTGCACTGGTTTTTATTTATTATTATTACATTTTTGGACCTCCCCGGGATTTGAACCCGTGATCTCTCGGTTAGAGAGCCGAGACTATAACCATTAGTCTACGGAGGAGGACATTTATTTATTCTGCAATGTTTTCGTTGCCATCATGCCAACATAATTTAATCCAAGTGTATTAGAAACCAAAGTATTATATGTCCTGTTAAAACCAATTACATGACAGTTTCTATCATTCTGATAATGATCTTACCTGGTATTACATATTTTATACACTGACATCGGCATTAAAGAAAAAGAATGTTGAAAACATCCAAGGGAAATCTACCTGCTTGGATGAAAAGAATCCGTATTATCTCGGATATTAAAGTTTTATTCAATAAAACTCATTTGCGTAGCTCCTTCTTACAAATCTCATTTCCCAGTTAAATTACTGTGTTGCGCTTTGAGAATTTAAATTGCGAATCTGATACCAGTTGTATTCGCTATTTGATACGTTCATATTGTTCAGATACAAAACATCAATTTGTATGTTTTCTAACAAGAAAATGTCAGAAATACAGCATTTATTGATGTGTACGCTACTAGTGCTTTACGTGTTGGATCTTTGTAAAATGGTTATGCCCATTAGATTCCTATAGATGTTAGGTCTTGATTTATATTTTTATTTCGACGAGTGATAAGCTTTGCTAACGCTCAGCCAGTAATGGATGTAGAAGAGGTCAATTAAATAAATGGAAGGTGCGCGATAAAAATTAGCATATTTGCGATTTTACCGAATGTTTTTATCGTTATTTGTGTGTCTTGCCTCGATTCTCTTATCTAAAACAGTTTTATTTATATATCTTTCACAATCTACGAGATCTAACTCTTCGAAATAAAAATACAAATCAAGAATAACTGGCTATAGCATTGTAATAGACATAAACACTTTCCAATGGAAGAATTCATTGACGATGGTGCACGTCATTCCATGAGATGGCTGAGCGTTAGCAATTATTTTTACATTAGTCTTATTGGTATATTGGTACTATAATGCAACGCAAATATAGCAGAGTAAAAGTTTATAAAAAAGCTGCATATGTGCAACTTATTTATAAACTTGTATCATTTAAACACTGCCATGATACCTAGCTTATTGAAAAAATATAAATGAGAATATCTATAGATTTGAAATTTTATATGCAACCTCACTGAAGTCTGATACGCGAAGCGTGATGTAGTGCACTCCCGCCTGGTTTATTAAGGAAATGCTACTAGAGCTTATTATTAGATATTTACTGGAATTGAAACACAACCATTTTCATATTACACTCGCCACACGTCATATTTCTACGATTTGTCATGGAGCGTCTTTAAGGTAGGCACTGTGAAGGATGACACAGATCCTATGTATTACACAATAGTAGATTAAGTTTGTGTAGTAATTTTCAAACACGATTAACAATATTGAAATAAATCGCTGGGTTATTCTTTAGATATAAAACAGACGTTTTATTACCGCCTCTGCGGTCAAATCCACGGAAAACAACATTATAATGAAGCATTTATAATGCTCATAAATTGAAAGCTTGTATACTTAATGAGCTATTTTCTTTTACTCACGTAGTCTGCGTACAGTACTAAAGTACTCCTGGAGATGGGAGGATATTCTGTAAATATAAACCATTATTCATCTTTAAAACTTGCGACACTCTGCTCATTATTCTCCCGGCGTTCCCGAAGAGAGATGGCTGTGTGGGAGGAGGATGGGGTATCGTCATAAGCTTTGTAAGGTCGCATTAAAGTCTTGGCCTACCACATCTCTTTGTGCGGACTGAGAGTAAAAGCATGTTCCACAACTCGTGGCCTCAACACTGAACTATTGTTTAGCAATCCATTACCTTATCGT
Organism: Homalodisca vitripennis; assembly: GCF_021130785.1. NCBI lineage: Eukaryota > Metazoa > Arthropoda > Insecta > Hemiptera > Cicadellidae > Homalodisca > Homalodisca vitripennis. Next base: position 134,443,500 of record NC_060212.1, read on the forward strand.
GCTTTCTTCAACGCGTCATTATTATAACCTTTGTGATAGAGTTCTCACTGCGTACACTTCAGTGTGTTCGTGTACGAGGGAGCTACACTTATTATTGTAAACCGATGGTTTTTAACATAACAACGATTAAATTTTTATATGATGAACATAGCCAACAATTTATTGATAATTGTGTATTTGAGCTTATCGAGGTTATAGTAACCAAATGTTTCAAGATTTCTAGATAAATTTGCGGTGTAGGCTGTAACAGCTTTATTGGCTGAAATTTTGCTGTCCACTAAAAGTTTGCTAAAAATATACGGTATTGCACGCTCTCTGATTATAAGTTATGATAATTTTTACCTGTGAAAAAGAAACTATTTTATCATCACTTACTAATTATTTTTCACCTGACTTACCATCACGACGATAGTGTATGTCTTAATAATCGCAAGCTTTAACAAGTGAAATTAAACACTATAGTACACTAATTGAAATACTTTTATAAATGTTAAAACTAATTCGTAGATGCGAAGATAAGTTATTATACTTTGATGATTGGTTCAAATATTTTGATACTAATTTAGCTGACACGTAAAAATGATATTTTTCATCGATGCCTTAAAGTGATATAAACCCCCTAATACATGCCTAAGTGATTCATTGAAGTCGACCTTTTATGGTTAAAAATATGTAGTTCCAACCTCCCAGTTTCTAATACTCAATCTTTATTACCAATCATTTGAATATTGTCCATAAAAAATTTCATTACCAAGTATTACATATCAATTGATGTTACTCGATTTTTCACTGTATTTTTTAAGAAAAGTTTGCTTTCCGCGAAACACTGATTTTCTTCTTGAGATGGTTATTAATTTTAATACTGTTTGTTGGTCATCACTCATTCATAAAACAATTAATCATAATGATAATTTATTTATACTATTTATAGTGAACACAGTTTCATTCTTTGTTACTTGTTCTTAAATGGTTATTTGAGTAATAAGTTTCAACGAATAAATAACAACTATGAAAATGATGATCTAAACCAACGCATTATAAAATTAAATGATCTTAATTGGAATTTTGAAAAAGTATGATGTTTAAATACTAGATAACTATAACGTTTATATGCTGAAGTGAGTATAATAAGGTGTTTATATGCAAGCTACAGGTTTATTCCGTAATTAGGAGTGTTAAGAAATAATTGATTGTACTCTTATAGTGGTATAAGGAATTGAGAAGGTCTAAGATAATCTGTCGTTAATCGAGGTGCAATTAAAATATATTTCAGAGAAAGAAACACTAATAAATTTAATTCGTAATTAATAATGCTTCTTTTTTATGCTCATAAACATTCGGTATTCATTTTGGTATCTCTTCTGTGATGACGCGTGATCAATTTTATGTTAGTGGTGAAAATAATGATACTAGTCCTGAGTGATAAAAGAATCTCTAAGTGTGTTTGTATAATATTTAAAATATGTCTAGTTAGAGTAGGCTTTAGTTTCATTACTTAGAATAAGATTAATTTAACAGGACTTCGGTCGGCCTCCTGGAAGCCCTGACCGAGCTAAAATACCATAATTCCTGCTAAAATCCCTTCATTGTAATCATTATTAACCCCTCTCTTTCATCTCCGTGTTCTGTCAGTTGTATCTTTTTAATAGTTGTTCTATTAAACGATTCTGTGTTTCTAAGCGCTAATCTAGAGAATGACAACCAATTTGGCATTTTTTTCGAAATATTTGTTGAAATCCAAGGAAGGTTTTTATGAAGAGAAATGTTCAAAAAATTCTCTAAACACCTTCGAATTTGGAAAAATAATGATAATAATCCAAATTTAACTGACACTAAACAGGTGTTGACTCGTTTAAACTTTCTGTAATGTTTCAGCCGAAGTTCATAAAAAAGACTTAAGAATGCTTTACCTTTTAATTTTATAAAATGTTAAGTACAAAGTGCTTGATGAGTAAAATAATACAAATAATAAAGAAAAACTAACCCTATAACCTTTATTCCAGATTGCAAAAGTGACGAATTAAAAACAGTGTTGCATTGAAAGGATAATTGTTATACTTTGTTTTTTGAAAATTGATCATAACACAGTTTTGATCATTAAACCCCACCTTTATTATCAAACCTGTGAATGTTTACACAGAAGTATCGAAACCCACCTTGCACATGTTACTTCTTTGACATTTTGTTATGGCATTTTTAAAGGGCCTTAAGAAAAAAAACAGAAGAATGAAAACTAACATTCATCAATGAGAGCCATCCTTTCTCATACTATGATAAAATCTATGATGAAGTATTATTTGTAAATGTTGCTGGAACTCGGTTTTTCTTTTTTACAGTGAGTAGATGTTTTTTTGATCGTAGTCGACGTCTTAGTGTATGTATATTTTCTTAATCGGTACAACTCAAATATGCCACTCGAAATATCTTATAACGGAAGTAGATTACAAGAGGTGGAAACCGGTATTTTTTACTGAAGTATCTTTTTAAAACCTACATATTTTCTTGACCAGGGCAAAAAGGCAAACTCAACTGTGGCGTCGAAAACATAACTCATTCGAAACGGAAATGCTCTAATACGCGCAAAACGTTATATAAGAGTCTGTTCCTTAACTTCTGATCGAATTAACCATGAACACTCAAATAATATGTGCTGGTGTATGGCTACTTATTCTTAAAAAATGTCATAGGGTGCCATCATGTCATTCAACTGAGTAGGCTACGGGCTTCGATGTTAAAAAGTGTGAGCGAAGCCGCGGTTATCTGCTAGTTATCTAACCATGTAACTAAAATCATGCAATCGAGGCCGACTGAGTATCATATAATTATTTGTCTATTTAATCCTGAACTCTGGACAAATGTGGCATAAAAAGGTCTACTATTGGAAAAGACGACAATGCAATGATGCAAAAGGAGAAGTACGGTTTGTTGTTGATGTCGTGGCGGGGCGAGGAGTGGAGTAATGGGCCATCTCGGACAGTATTGGCCACATTCATCTTACCGCTGCTGTGGTAGCATTTTCCCTCCACATCCTGTACACGACCGTATATTTTCATAAATATGATATCCGCATTTTGCCGTACAGTTTATTGAGTAAATCAGCAATGTTTTTAATGTTATGTATGACTTTTATCTGTTTCAAACGCAGTACCTTTTCTGAATAGTTGTTGATTTATTATTTTTCGTTTACACCTCTTGAAATGAAATGAAATTAAATGAAAATTCCTTTATTTAAACAGGCAAAGTTAGGGCCTCATGGCCCTTTCTTACACTTAACCGGTCTGAACAATAATTTTTAACAAATATTAACCAAATTAATATTAACACTAATCTACCTTACTAAAGACATTAAATTAAACATTAATCTAAACACTAAAAAATTTCAAAATCTCTTGCTTGTGGTAATAACTTTCAAATCGGCATTTTCCGTTGGTATGTAATAAATAAATACATCTACTATGTATTATCCAATGGCACGTGCTGAGATACTACGTATGTAGAAAATGTTGAGCACCTGTACATATACATGGGATATATTTTATTTTTAATTTTAATTGTTATTGTTATACGTAACAGTGCCTTATTACGTAATTACGTTATGCCTAATCGTTAACACCTTTTAACAGTGTCATTTACGTTTATCTTAATGACGTAACCGATTGTAAATGTTGTAAAATACGTTTGAAAAACGTCTGTTTTTAAAATACGTTAGTTTTTTGTTAATTTTTGTAAATAATATACGAAAAATAACAAAGACAAATTTTATTTTCAGTCTAATCTTAAAGTTCTATTTTTTTAAAAAAGAGCAACAAAATACATGAACAATTACCGTAAGAGAATGTTTTACATAAAGTCTCGATTGCTATGACTTCAAACGAAGGGTCTCAGGTTCAACTACCTAGAAAGTCTTGCCATTTTCGTGTTGTGGGTAAAGCGGAAAACGTCCAGATCACGCGTGGAATGGCATATTTTGAGACAAAAATTGTGAATTATAGCTGCGTTTGTAAAAATTAGTTACCAAAATATACATGTGTGTATGACAGTACAATTATTATGATGAAGATAACGCGGGCATTCTACTGCAAATTCTACCACAGCCTTGTATACATATTTGTAAGATACTATAGTCGTTTAAAACAATGACTCAATTAAAGATTTGCGCGAACCGGAGAAATCTTCCGCCGGTTTTATGACTTTGCTAGCTACAGATGCATAAAAATTACCCATTGTGTATTGTTATGATTATTTCACGAGTTTCATTATTTTGAATACTTTAAATGAAAAGAATTGTTCCTGTCATAATTAAAAATACTTATTCACTTTCCATAACACTTTTTGTCGTAAAAAATGTCTGTTCCCTAGAAATGAAAGTCATCAAATACGATTGATGTTTTGATGTTTGACTTAAGTGGCAATCACATTCGTGAAAAATGTGAAGCTTGCAGCTCAATTCGTTTTTGTGATGACAAAGAGACAAACAAACAGGAATCGACTTTTCAATTTCATCTACGGAAGAGACATAACCACCACACATGTAGATTATTCAATTCCACACAGTTACCCACAGTATATACATCATATTGCTATTGTTTCTACAGTGCGGTGCACTGTTGTTAAAGGATTCAACAATGATAATTGGAACCAGTAGCCTGCTTTATAAAAGATCAATGTGTGTGAAATATCAAATACTTTTATGCCTATAAATTTGGAGGTCATAGTTTGTGACGTCTCATTTTTTAATATGTTATTAATACACGTCCCCATATTTTAGTTTTTTTAGTGTATACTTTTTAAATTTTTCTGCAATTAAAAATAATTTAAGTAGAATAATTTGGAAATTTTTATAAGTAAATTATTTACAGTGAAATGTCTACATTCAAAATTTGGATACGTCATAATCATGTTATAAAGTACGACATCCTCCATAATTTTGTGATAAAAATTGTGAAAAGTGTTTAAGGTTTAAAATTGTTCTCTTGGTGCCAAAATCTAGATGGTTAGCTGCAAAATCAGTCCCTCAAAGATTTTTTCATTGGCCACAATTTTTTTCTTATGTAAAACTTCAACTATTGTTGTCTTTAATTCAATTTTCCCCATTCGGAACGAATATTTTACACTTACTGTCATGATTAAAACAAAATTAAAGCCGATTCACTTTTTATACATTGTTGTTGCGATAATTGACTGGCGCATAGTTGCTTTTACATTATGCTACATTGCGACGCTTCCTAACGGAACTAAGATCAGAGAAAAGAGAAAATTGTAGTGCCGCAAAGTCTACTACGTTATACATAGCTCCTTTATGCAATTCATATTGAGTATCAATAGAATATAGGTTTAGTACTAGTGAGTATATTTATTCGACTTATTTGACAAGTATGCGTTCATACATCCAAATACCACAGCGGTAACCGGTCTATATTACGCAATATTTACTAAATGTTTATGACAGTAGATTCTACAATCATTTTAGAATGTCACAAACTTCGTAGTTTGAACTGCTCAACAATTATAAATCGTGTAAAATACATTTTATAGTATTGATACAAGTATGAGGAAAAGTATCGTCAGCATCCTAATATAAGGAGTTCTGACGGAAACAGGTTTTTCCGGACATTTTCCATCGTTCAGTAAAAAAAATAAGTAACACCACGTGTCAAGATCTGCAATCTGATGTGTTATTTAGGTAAAAAACTAACCTAACGAATAATTACAAACTAGTGGATCCATAATACAAATCATTCCTAGTTGTGAAAGAAACAGAATTTTCCCAGACATTTTCCATCGTTCAGTAAAAAAAATAATTAACACCACGTGTCAAGATCTGCAATCTGATGTGTTATTCAGGTAAAAAAACTAACCTAACGCATAATTACAAACTAGTGGATCCATAATACAAATCATTCCTAGTTGTGAAAGAAACAGAATTTTCAAAGACATTTTCCATCGTTCAGTAAAAAAAATAAATAACACCACGTGTCAAGATCTGCAATCTGATGTGTTATTCAGGTAAAAAACTAACCTAACGCATACAAACAAATAGTGGATCCATAATACAAATCATTCCTAGTTGTGAAAGAAACAGAATTTTCCCAGACATTTTCCATCGTTCAGTAAAAAAAATAAGTAACACCACGTGTCAAGATCTGCAATCTGATGTGTTATTCAGGTAAAAAACTAACCTAACACATAATTACAAACTAGTTTAAAATAAACAAATCATACTAGAGCCTTGTGACACGCGTAAGTCAGGAATCACAACCATCATGTTGTGTGTCAAATTCACTAACTCTAAAACATGCACTTAATAAAAAACTAAACACAACACTAATTATTAAAACTGAACTACAGAATACAGGTCACAATAGGTCTTCACTCGTCGACCAACCATCTACGACTGACCAGAGGCCAATAGCTATGGTATGATTTGTTTATTTTAACCTAGTTTGTAATTAGGTGTTAGGTTAGTTATTTATCTGAAGAAGAGATCAGATTGCATATCTCGAAATGTAGTGTTACTGATTCTGTGTATCACTAAAAAATGACAAAAGTCCGGAAAAATCCTGTTTCCCCCACAATCCTTCCATCGTCAAAAACAAACTTCAAACAAAGAATAATTAGTTCTATTTAAAACAGTAATAAATTACCCAGTTTTACAATAAAAATGGACTCTAAATTAAACACTTTTGGTGACAGTTTCAAATTAAAAAGCCTAACATATTTTGGGCGCCATTGCAATGGCACGGCTAGTATGATAGTTTCAACGCAGATATCCCGAGAATTTCACACCAACATCTCTAAATACAGGGGTTTCCATCTATAACAATGTGAGACAATGCGCACTGAAACACAAGTCGATCGTTAATGGGGTGAAACGTAACAACAGCGCACTTACTTGTGTTTCGACATGCAGTTCCAGTCACAGCATTGTTATATCTCGTTAAGTCTTTACTGAAGGCAATGTCAGTCCTTTTAACTGCGCAGATAAGTCTTGTCGTTAGCAAATCACTTAATAACAAATTTTAGTGTTTTTCTGTGAAGTATATACGAGAATCAAGCGTGTAAAATTTATGTTTATCACGTTTAAACCACCTTGGCGGTTTTTTAAAATTTTGCTTTATCACCGTATACTGATTGTCTTTGAATACTGGCGACATAGGATTTGGAAAACTTGTGTACTTTGTGCTTTAAACGAAATTGATTTATTTATAAATGCAATTAAAGAAACTTGAAGTTCTTTATTTATATCCTGTTTACTTAATCTGGTCAGTTTTCCTATAAACCGTGCTTTCTAAAATCTAAAACAATATATACTGTACAGCGCGTAATAAAAATTTCAACCTTACTTTTGGCTATTTCAAAAGAAACATTTACATGCGATATGACACAAGTTCACAATCCAATCCGATTATAGCCTGTTTGTATGTTTCTTTGTTTAATTTAAAACTCAAATCAGATAGTTAGAGCTACAAGATATAAATTTTGTTTAGTTATTTGTGTCTGGAAACACATATAGTAGCGGGGGTCTTGTAAAGTACACTAGTCGTGTCTTAAGTTTATTACGAATGCTAGTACTATGTCACTTTAAAGTGGTTAAATTTCAAACTGTTGATTGAAGTTTCATAAATATTTATTCTCTTTAAACTTGACGTCAAGCGTCGTAAGTAACAAAATAAATACGAGACTTAAAATATCTGGCGTTGTTTAATTAGTAAACCCATGTACTCGTATATGCGAGGTTGTAACCCTCACACTAAACAATTGTTTGTATGAATGTTTGTATGAAATGAAAACAATATTACCAATGGTAAGTTTCAAGTGAATACAGAATATAAATGCATGTTACACCTTGCATACATTGGCTTTTGCATCGAATAATAAAATTTGAATAAACACAATAAAATTGTCTTGTCGTGTTTAAACTGAAATTACACTAACCACAGGCTAAAAAGCTATCCCTTGTATTCCTGTTGCATTTTTTAAGTGACATTAGTGTCCACGCTGTTGCACTGGGAAAAATAAAAGGGAGGACGTATGAACACATATTTGATTAAAAATGGCTTTAATTTTGTATGCAAATTGGAAATAAAGTAACAAAAACAACGGTTTGTTTGTATTCCGCGTTGTTGTCTCTCTCTGTTTGAGTTAGACATACACACCTGTTGACTCGTTGGCGACCGCGACTTCGGTACAAAACTGATCTGGCAATTCGAAATACAGAAGATCTGAAATGACAATCACTCTTTTTCTCTTGAACACGATATTTATTTAGTGTTGTAGATTTATCAAGATGGAAACCCTTTTTTTCTTCTTTTGGAACCATTCGATGTTTTTTATGATACAATCTTTTTTATCAGTTTAAGTCTAGATTCATTGTTATATACTTTTAAACCTTTATATACATGTCAATTGGACAAAAATTATATAATTATGTAGAATTTGCATGCAAGTGTACTGTATACATCAGTAAAGTAATCTAAAGTATATTAAACTCGCATAGACTTGAAAGAAACTTGTAATAAATATTCAGGTTTTCCCCCCATTTAAACAGCTTTAAAGTTACTATGTAAAGGAGGATCCTTATTTTTTAATATATACATGTATAGAAACAACAAGTACGAAATAAACCACAAATTTCTGGGTTAATATTTCATGTTTTATGTTGAAACTTATGGTAAGAAGACCTAATTCGAATTTCTTCATTGAATCAAAGTAGAGTTTTACCACGTGTATCTAGAAAACAAGATTTGGAAGAACTTATTTATTTATGTATCCAAATAGATTTCAGACTTATAACAACCGAAAATACCTGCGCAACCAAAGAGTAGTTAAATCAGAAAAGTTTAACCTTTTATATTCCCTATTATAGAGCGTGTTCCCTAGCAAGGTTACAATAAGTTTGTCTTGGTGAATTAATTTAAAACTTTTAGAAGAACGTCAATATTTTATTTCGTTTATTACTCCCTCAGTAACTTATTAAATTCGTTTTGAAATATTTTAACCGTATTTGATACAGTAAGGCATATTGTAAGGACTTTTTATACCCCCAAACCACAGTCTCAAACAATTGTGGAAAGAAAATCCTAGTTCCTAATGAACGTATCAATGCTCTTCAGATAGTATCTAATATGATCTTTAATATCTTTCTAATTTACTGGGATTTATATCTCTGTAACTTACAGCAATCAAGTGATAGCTACTAGCAAAATTTATTTGACGGTTTATTGTCTACATCTATCTTCTCAGGATCTATCCATAGCGATCGGGTGATGTTATACTCTTAAAATTCTATCTTGTGTATAAAGTATAAATTATTTTCCCTTATTTGATGAAAGTTTCATGCACATCAGAAAAGGATTTTAATTGAGTCACAAATGAGTCAATTAGGTAAAAATATTAAAAACATGCCTTTTACCATAATTTTTTGGGAAACTTGGTCTCAAATTAAATGAAAATCACAGTTATTATTCCTAAAAACAAATAAATGAACAAACAGAAGTAAATATTGTATATTAAAGAAGAAAAATGAAGTATTTAGATAGCAAATTACGGTATAATAATTTTGAATAGTTAACATAAAAGAACTTTAAGCCTAACTATAGGAAAAATCCTGTATCTTAGAAAAAATACATACATACATAATAATTAAAATAAAAAACAAAAGAGCATTAAAAATAACTAGCTCCCTAATGTATGTATAATTACGAAAAATGGGAAAAAAGAGATAAAACACTTCTTAATGGTCCGTACGTAGAAATTCTAGGTTTATGATTTTTATCTTACAGAGCAGAGTAATCAATTTCAGTACTATAAGTGCAATCACTTATGCTGTAACTATAGTGTATATCTATGAGTGAATGTGTGCGTGTAAAGAAAGCGTGTTTCACCATGAAGTATGAGAGTCAGGCAGAAGGCGTCCAGTTGTTAGCTCCTACAATCGACAGTTTGGAGTAAGATTAATTGACATTTCTGTCAAGGGTGGATTTACCCCACATCACTGGGCCCGGTTATCTGCAAAAACAGCGCCAGCGCCGCATGCTCCAATACGCGCAGTTGTCACCGAAAACAGTTTTGACAAACTTCGTTTTATAAAAGTTACTGCAATATTTGACGCGATTCTCGTACTTTAGTAACTGTCCCATTAATACATTATCGTATAATCTGCACATATTAATGTGTATTAATACGAGAAATGGTTTTTAATCAGTTATTTGTAATTAGACTTCGTATGTATTGGTTAGTCATCTGAATCGTTGTGTATGAATCTTCTCATTAGTTTAGGATTCGATGAACAAAGAATTAAAAATAGTCTTACAGCAATGCAAAATAAAATAGTGCCATGAAATAAAAGAATATGGGATTGTTCAAAATATTCACAATATGTGTATCCAGTTGAGGAAATTTACCCAACTGTTATATATAATATATAGAGCATCTCTGTCTTTAATCTTGACGTTGTTTTATTCCATTCCTAGAATACTTTAGTTTCTTTAAGTTAGTTATTTAAGTCCCATTGAATCTTTTCTTAGGAGCAGGTATGCTTCAATCATGTCTGCTTAGCTGTAAGTACTTTTTGTAAAACTGTAAAATCTTTTGATCACGCTTTTGAAAACAATTGCGATACACCAGTTCATTTGATTAAAGCATAAGAGTGATTATATAAAATTGTTACAGTATGTATATTAGATATAGCTTCAGTGATTGACATGTATTTGACATACATTTGTGACTCAAAAAAAATACATTTTTTAAATTTAAAACCATTAAGACTATAACACGTTTCCCACATATTATTCTGAACTAAAAAATGTTTATAAAAATAACAAACATGTCATTCTCTAAAGCTAAAACTCGTGTATTCTGTAACATGTTCTTGTTTTTATCTTCAGTCGTTTTTGTTAATGCCAGGTTACAATACTGCCTAAATTGCATACTTTCAGTGGCTTTAATTTCACGTTGTAAGATCAAACACTTTTATTTCTGTGTTTCTTTTATCAAAGAAGTTATTCTGAAGGGCTGTGAATTTAACCTTAAAAAGTATTTTCCAAACTAGTTATCAATTGCCACTGCCTTAACTACTACCACGTACCTGGCATTGAATGTTGTATTAATATTCTTTCCTTAACTTCCTTAAAGGAATATTACACTATCCAAAATATCACAGACTATTTAATAAAACTACATCATTTCACATAGTAATTTTTTGTGTGTAATATCGAACATTAAAAATGGAAAATAGTAGTTTTGAATTGCCTCTTCCTTAATTCACACAGTAATTTAAATAACTCGAGTGACATATGGCGTACGTTGCTTTCAGCCCTTTTCTCTTATCGCGGTTTTACATTATTTCCACGCTTCTTTCGGTTTGCAAAACAATCTTCAACTGTTATCTTTACGACAAAGTTCCTTGTTTTATTGTAATCTTTAGAGCTGTGTAAACAACAACTACATGTTTAGTTTCATACAGACATTTGTTTGTAAAATATGTGCACAGTTTGGCTTTCTTGACAGTGTATGTAAGTTGTAACACATGAGCAATAAAGTATAGTCTGTAGTGGTTAGTCAGTTACAATTTATAAATCTCGATAGAAATCCCTGTAGGGTCTGAAAAGTAAAATGATCTTTTTTATATTGACATAGTTTTATTTTAAAATATAAAGTTAAAGTTTGTCACATTTTATCACGTGAATCACTGTTAAGAAGCCTTTTATAACACTTAACTGGGAACCAACGGCTTAAATGTGACTTTTGAAACACCACCATTGGCCGTGGAAGAACAGGGCAGTTAACCGGTCACCTGTCAAAGGAGCAGTCATGCTCTACCTTGCTTCTCCAATATTTAACATGCATATAGAGGGTGTGTAAAATATCTGGGAACACTTTAAAAAGACGTTTAACCATACAAGATAAAAGCTATATATTTTTTTCGCCTATTTTAATTACGTTTGTTTGCAATAATTACCACACACCTACATTGGGAGGACAGCCCGTGAGGGTGTTATGGAAATCTTAACTGTACGCCTTCGTTATCCGCCAATAGGCATGTTGCTTTATTGGTCTTGATTATTAGAATATAATTTCACAAATCACACTTATTTTATTCCAAAATGTCGGCTGTTGAACATCAATGGCTGCTGAAAACATCAATGTTGACCATTTAAGCGGCTGCCATACGATACATTTTACGAATCACTTTAAAAGCAAACTGATCACTTTCAGTATTGAATTTCGTAAAATTATTGAAAATTTGAGATTTGAAATTCAGCCATTAAAAAGAATGTTTGGGTGTTTCTAGACATTTTCTACCCCTGTATGTTGTATAATATAATTTCATACTAGTCCATCACGGTTAGCGTAACCATGTGCTAAGCGGACATACAACGTGATGACTTGCCGAGGGGAATCACCTACTAACCAAGACCGGTAGGTGTGAACCATGAAAACACCTGGTTCCTTGCTTACCGCAGTACCAGACTATTCTAGGAGCACTTCGTTAGCACACTTGTCAGCCGTTTAGCAGAGTTAGCAGCTCCCTCTGTGGCTGAGCCATCGCTCTCTCATTAAACTAACTAGTCTGCTCTGTAGGCACTCTGTAAGGCTCCCACCAACAACTGTCGTGGTTTCCTTGTTGGCTGAGCGTTAGCGAAGCCCATTTTCTGAGAGGCTGGAAAATTCTAATCTCTTTCTTTCCGAACGATACCACGAGAAGGAACTGACCTACATGGAGCTATTTTACACGACGTCTTCATTTATATATAGGCAACAATGGGTTCTATATTGTTGCGTGTCACTCCTTGGGATTAGACTGAAGGTTAGCGAATATTTTAATTGATCTTATATGTAACCGTTTTGGTAACAAGAAAATTGCAGATTAAATAAACTTGCAACAAATTATAACATGTAGCTTATTCATAGGCTAAAGAGAAAATAATAACAGAGTGGAATTTCGATTTCAAAAGCCGTTCACGAGATTTAGTTTATTTTTAAACGCTGCTATGAAACCTAACTCCATGAACAACAATGTGAATGTATCATGTGACAAGGTATCTCGAGAAAGATGTAGACTTTAGATTTAGCATTTAACTTCAGAACTAAATATACGAGAAAAAGTTTTATGAAGGTGCATGTCACACTATAAACTTTGGTAGGCTGACACTATTTCTCTTTTATTTGTCGAGAGGATATGAAAATTTCTTTTCTGTATGATTGTTTGTCTGTTAAAACATACAGAAAGTCTTTACATTTTGTAGATATGTATCTTATTTCTAGATTATTTTTGTCGTCAAAACCGAGAGGAATGCTTATCCTAGCGACTTACAGACCTAATAGGTTAGTGAGAGCTACAATTGGTTTTCGCTTACAAGTTACCGTTAATTTCATGATTTCGTCTGATCTGCATTATTAAGTTAACGCGAGCTTAAGAATTCGCGTTGCGTTGAGGTGTCTCGTATTCGAGCAGATTAACTGAAAACCAATACCCTGGTCCAACTGCTAATGTTAGGTTCTCCAGCAAACACGCCAAACCCTACCGTAAATTCCGCAGTTCCTTTCTCTTGCGTGCCACATAATTTACAGAGCTCACTATGTGTTCCAGCTTCGTTCCACGCCATTTGACTCACTGTGTACGGACTCAAAACCGTGGGTGATGGATTCTCATATGCTATTGAACTATGGCGGGTAAAAGGATTTAGCTAACGGTGTTTGTATAATGTTGTGTTTGTGTTTAGTTTGTCATAATTGTTTTAAATATTTCCTACATTCGGTATGTGGAACAGAGACATTTAAATAATGCGACTAAGTCTAAATAAAATAATATATTTTAAATTATTCTAAACCTTTACGACCCTCCAACTTTAAATCTATGAATTAGGTAATTTAATTTATGTTGTTCAGTTAACGCTCTTCTACTTGCAAAATGATACATGCTTCATTTTTAAATCGTGTATACAAGAAACAAAGTCTTGTTTGATTTTCTAACTGATTCATTTACTAGTCCAATGTTGTCAAACATCCTTATGCTTTTGGGAATATCCAACCATTCCGTAACAAGTTCTAGATGTTTGCACTCCCTTTGAGCTTGTTCATCCGAATCTGCAATAGAACGGGAGATTACCTACGATTGGATATTCTAGAAATGATGATCTAGGAATTCTTGGAAGTGTTTATGGTATCATTCTTGGAGAAAAAACCCTCTTTTTTATAATTTGCACGTATTTTAGAAATCGTGAGCTTCTAGGTCCTGGTGGGAAAGAGCTAATACTTTGAGGACATATGGATTACTGAAGTAAAGTAGTTTCGGAAAAGATGAGATTTCATATGACGTCTTTCATGGAGGTTGCAAACTGTACTGAATAATGAAACCACGAAAGATTGAATTAAGAGACGAGAAAGTCTGTCGATTACCTTTTTCGAATTTGAGCAAACTCCAGTTTTAAAAGTTAAGTCTAATGAAATGCATAGCTTAGTGGCGTACATCTTAACCGCTGCACACAATTTATTTATGTACATTTTAGGCGTTACTTTTTTTAGATATTGCACTGATTGTAATACAAACCGTATGTATATGGCTATTGACGAACAGAAATGACAGTATAGTGATATAGTCATTAAAACTACCCATTTGTTTTCTAATAAATAGTTTACGTTAAGCAGCAGTGAATGAAAAACTGTATAATAAGACTGTTTATGTAGTAGCTGTTAAACCGCTGGTAAATTGACATATTCAGACACGAGTCTTACCTGCCGTGGAAGGCAGCCAGTTGGCTATATGTCAACATTTGCTGGCTGGCGGAGCCGGTCCTACATTACCTCCACACTTTACACCACACCGCGCAACGTCGGCCTACCTGGCTTACGTTATCCTGGTTACTGTGCCAGGCGATATTTGTAACAATGTCGTTTTTATACGTGTTTAGAATCTCTTAAACTTTCTCTCTTTAGTATTAATTAGTATTTATAATTATGATTATGATTATATATAATATTTCATATTGGTGGTTGACTTTTTTGTATATGTTAGTATTTATTTAATCGCCAATAAATAATGGGGCAGGAGATTTTTTTTGATAATCATCATGCATTATTGACAGTAAAATCAAAATAAATAGCACAGGTCTAATAGCAGAGCCTTGGGGAACGCCAGTTAAGAGTGGAATTCTTTTGAACATGCTCAATGTCGTATGTATTTTTTGAACACAAAGAGTGAAATTTTGAAGATCCTACATTTTCATGGTGTTATTAAAGGGCGGTTATTGAAGATAGAGAGATTTTTTGATGGCAATATTAGAGGAATATTGTTGAGCACAATTCTTGTGGAGGCAAAGTGTTGATGCAAGGATTACAAGGAATGTTTTGACACATAACGATGGCAGAGTGACTGTGCTAATAATAGATGAACTTTTGCAGAGAGACGGGCTTATTATGTTAATGCGATACATTCTTTATGTTAAAGTAACTGTTTCCTGATACTGAACTTACAATTCACGATTAATGGACCACGGTTAAAATTAGAAATGACCCTATTTAATGTTAAAAGATATAAGTTTCCAGGTATTAACTATTTAAACTACAACGCCAACATTTCGGTTTTTAAATATATTAATTAATCAGCCTCCCGGATGTTGTGTGATGTATCAAATCCGATTCAGAAAAATATACCGTCTTGTTGAAAATATTAACAATAGTCTTATACTCTCGTTAATTGCAGTTTGCATTACTCGTATATGGAATTGTATGAATGAATGTGTCTAATTTATTTATCCTTAAAACGTTATTTATTTTTAGTACTTGAATGCTATAAAAAGAAGCTGTATAAGACATTTCATATTAATAAATTATATTAAACAGTCATGTCCCATCCATTCGCTTAAATCTAATTCATTGTCTTATCGTTCAATACTTTCTTTTGTCAGCTAGATTTACGTTAATTTTATTAGTTCGGACCACATGACGGGTACTGATGAATGCGGTTATTCCTACAAGGGTGCTCAGTAGGTTTCGTGCTGATGAACGGTTCTTAACCAAATATGCTGTATTACTAATCTTATGTACTTTTCGGGACTAAAATAACAGACGTACATTCGTTAGTACACAACGGGATCCTCCACCGTAGGAAAGGAAATGGCTATAGATAACTATTAGAGTAATCGTTAGTTACATGTATATTTCACTGTGATGTAACTTTTAAACATTGAAATTTAGTTATTAAATTTATTTATTTCTCTCGTACTAGTTCTTACAGGTTATTATTACATTAAACACAAACTAGCCACTGGGTTCGTGAGGTATACTGGTGCACCGGTGCATATATCTGGAAATGATATAGAAACATTATTGTGCGACTAAAATAAACCTTTTAAAATATATTTTTCGTCAAGCTACGGAATTAAAGTACCACTTGGTTTACCACTTATCATAAACAAGGTAGGTTGTCACACCACGTGGCATGCAACAGGCTTTGTGAGATTACATGCAGAATTTAAAGTCTATAGTCGATTTCATCCTTGAGATCCTGCGTATAGACAGTGTTTTAAATAAACAAAAAACACTGTTTATGTAACACATGTGCCCTCCCCCTCCTTGCATATAATAGAGACATTGCGTCAGCCTACTGAGTGATTAAATGACACGCAGTCGAATCCCACGGATAGACATTCACAGTTATGACATTGTATGAGTTCTACGATACTCATTTTTGTTTATGTAGAAATAAAGTTGCATGCACAAATATAAAATCTACAAATTAAATTTTTTTGGAAATACCCGCCACATGAAAATTCACATTTTATTCATTAAGTTGGGTTTTATATAAGTGTTTATATGAGAAATTTATATATGCCAAGTAACCAATTGATCTTTTATGTGTTGGATAGTTAAACCACATTACTTACACATATGGGTGTACACTCATGACAGAGCTTACATGTACTGGGAGTCACTTGGAATATCTTTTAGTCAGAAAATGTGTTTTGTTGGGGTATAGTTTTGTTTTAAAATGTCGTGTTTGATAGTTTAAAATTGTTATTATAGATTGTTATTGTTATCATTATTAGTTATAAAGAGTAATTTCATTCTAGAGTAGACTTTTCCTGGGAGTATTGCACTGTATAGTAGCCGTATGAAAAAAGTGTATTAAAGATGCTTGTTTTTTTCAGAATCCCGCACGTGCTGTGTCAGGCACATGGGATCATGTATCAAATAAAAAAAAAACTGTTACTAAATAAACATATTTGAACTGTGAACATTAGTTACTTTGTCCCGGTTAATATATCGTTTAATTTTTCGCAAATTTCATTATCCTGCAATTAAATTGTTGCCTTCACGGTTAACCAAAAGACCAAAAATGTTGGCTAAAGCTTACCCAAATCTCATGTAGTGACATAAATCATCATCGTACTCGATATTGCTTATGTAGAAATGAAGCTTTATGCAAAATTTCAAGTTCGTTCCCGAGATATTGTACATTTCCCAGCACGTCGAGTGATTGTGTTCCCTGCTAATCATTCAATGAAAATAAGGAAATTTCCTTTGCAGAAGAATAATGCTTGATTGAGTTTGTGTTGAACAACGCTATTGAGCAGCGACGATCAAGTGGTAATGGAGGGCGACTCAATTATCGCCCGACTACAGGCTGAGAGTCGCGCCACTGAGCTGCCGGTCGGACAGACAGACGTGTTTAAATTGACGAGTGCAATTGTCCGTGGTAATTGTGGGGAGGTGCTCAATTTACTTTTGAGGATCAGCGAGTCATGATTTCGCGAATCAACCGGCTCCAGTTCTGCATTCAATTTGAGATCAATGAAGTGTATTATTGTAAATTAAACCTTTCATAACCTCTTTAAAAAGTAAATCAGAGTAGTATGAATTTCCTGAATAATTTTTGTTCTGTTGAACAAATTTTCGCCTAATACACAAATTATAAGATATTCCATGCTATTTTAATGGAGACTATATTGTATCAATTGTATATAAAATTTATTTTTGTGTTGAACAGTTATTTTAAGCCCTTCTCTTCTTAGAATTTCACTGTCAAAATTAGTTACAGTTCAATAAGCTGTAACTAACGGCAGATGAATCATGCCTATTGTTAATTTTGGCAAAGAGGTAAATTGTTAAACTTGATTTCAACCCCATCTAAGTTTTTTTTCATGTTGTATTGGTGAAACGTTTTACAGGTTTCAACGCACTACGAATAATCAGAGCATAGAGGATTAATATCCACTTTACTAATGTTAACATTGTATATTCGGTGTATATAATGTCTCAGTAGATGCTGATACTGTTTCAGAAGCTTTATTTGTGTAAGTAATATGATCGGTTAGTTTGTAATGAAATATTTTTTTTCGTGGAACTGCACAGAAGTATGAAGTTCATGAGCACTAAATATTTACAAATAAACACGAATGTGTTTTTGAAATTTGAAGTAAACATCTGATTAGAATCTATATGCGCTTTATGTTATTGGAAGTGTAAATAAATTTGCATTCATCTATATTGTAATTATTTAAACTATTCAGTGGATTATTTTTGTTAAGGGGAACTAGAGTTCAATTTCAAGAAAGAGTGCACCGTTTTAACTTTAATACTAAACAAACAGTGTAAAAACTTCGTCATAGAGAGAATTGAGGATTTGTATAGTTAAGGCATTAAATAAATTCTGACTACATTTACTTAAAATTTGTATTTACAAATACTACAAAAACTTTACGAATTCAATGCCTTATTTAAGAATTACATGCGTACCGTTCGTAAGATACAGGACTTTGTTTCTTCGGTTGACTTTTTAGTTGTTTAATTTTTTTTGCCGAATCTCTGGAATAACTAGACAGATATATATATATATATATATATATATATATATATATATATATATATATATATATATATATATATATTAGTTGTAAATTGTTCGTATTAAATCGTAAAACTAACTGTTTAATACACGAGTGTCAAATTAATGAGCGGTTTAATTTAACTCAAAAAGTTTCATAAATTTAATTTATAATAAATAAAAACAATAAAGCCTATCAGACAAGTTTATTTATATTAATTCTTATTTCAGAATTGTTTTTTTCCTTTATAGTATGTTCTTCAACAGAATTAGTACTATTGTAATTCTGCTTTATAAGTTTAGTGAACTAGCCGCTTAGTTTTTCATTTTAGGAACTTCTATTTTTGAGCTACATGCCGATTACGACGGTTGTGGTTTTTAACTAGATTGTTTTCGGTCGGAAATCCTGAGTTTTGAATTATTAGGTTATAAAATATATAAATTCAAAGACATATACTTGTTAACATTGCAATTAAACAATATGGTTCTGTGAAAGGTTATAGTAGTAAATTTAATACATTATTATGTGATAAATTTGTGTATTTATTAGGCAATACAGTTTTATTTATAAAATAAATACTTGAAACTCTGTGAAATCATGTTAGGTTTTGAATTAATAATAATAGCTCAACTACTATCACGAAAAATAAATAATATGTTGACTTCTTTAATGTGAAATGTTGTGTAAAAGTAATGTGACTCATTTTATGTCACAAGATTATATTTAAAATCAAGTTGAGTAACTTTATTCTTATTTTCGAAAAAAAAACAAGTTTAGTTTTATAAAAATAAAATTATATTTTATTAAGATAAGATTAATATATTATTATTAGTCTACACTGGCACTGTGTACTTATACAGAGATTTGCAACATTCGGTTTGCGCCTGTAGTAAACGAATACCGTATTCACGTTACCGCTGCCCGGGTCTTTGCCATTTAATATTATGAAGGTTCATAAATAAATAAAATAGTTTCAGTATCATCCTCATAAATCATTAATGCACTGAGTTAACTGAGTACACAGATACCGTATATTTACATCACTTAATACTACACAAAATGTACTTAGTCAAAATTAAAGTGCAGTTTAGGTTTCTACTAAGTATAAATTAATTTTTATTAAATTTTTAACAAAACCTGTTTCTGGTGGCCAGAATTAAAATTAGTTTAAATATTAATATAGGTTCAATCTAGAAGAAGGTTTTTTATACTAATAAATTACTCTTGTTTTGAATAAAAATATTTTTAACTGGCTGATAACTATTAAAAAACGGAGAATTACCTTAACTTCACAAGCTTAATTCAGTCGTTGGTTTTGTAGGTTATATCCTTTCTTGGAAGTCGAAAGTAAGTCCTTAGAGGTTAAATTATTTTTTAAATAATTATATATATATATATATATTACTTATTTTATTTCTTGAAGACGGCTTAATCCGAAATATAAAAACTGTTTAATTTGAACAATTGAAGATTATATATATATATATAATATATATATATATATATAGTTTGATATATATACTGTTTTTAATTGATATATATATATATAGTTCCAAGTTTATTTGAATAAATCATTTATCAGATTTGATTTTGTTAATATATATATATATATATTTTAACATTAATAAATTTCATTCTAACTATGAATTGCTTTAGGTTTCAAAATAACTTTTATCTACAGCAAAAAGGGACAGCCATGGGAACAAGAATGGCTCCTTCTTATGCTAATCTTGTGATGGGCAAGCTTGAACATGATTTTCTACAAACCCATATTTTGGAAACGTTACATTGACGATATCTTCATGATATGGACATATAGTAACGAACAATTACAACATTTTTTACAATCACTGAACACTTTCTGCAACTTAAAATTTACGTGGGAAATATCTGATTCAATTGTGAGTTTTCTGGATATAGATATTTTTATTGAAAAACTAAGATCAGAAGTTGAAAACTAAGATCAATATAAAAAACACCAACACATTTCAATATCTACATTATGACAGTTGTCATCCGTCCCATGTCAAAAAAGCCATTCCAAAGAGTTTAGCTAAAAGAGCCCAACATTTATGCAGTGACAAATATCACTTAGAACAATATATTGATAATTTATTATCAGCATTTTCCAAAAGGGGTTATCCACGAAAACTTTTAAACAACAAACTGAACACCAAATCACTATCAATTGGAACAAGTAAATCTAAATTTGACAATAATGATCCAAAGTTTTTTAACAAAATACCACCCAGGACTTTATAAAATTAACAATATACTTCGAGTAGCATACAGTTTATTGGACAGCTCTGCTTCAACTAAAAACATATTCAAATACATTCCAAAAATAAGATTTAGAAAACCACCAAGTTTTGAAAGATATTTTAGTCCATCCAAAATTACCTAAGCACAAAGACCAAGAAAACATGACAGTTGGGTCACATCCTTGCAATAAACCCAGGTGTTTAGTTTGCAACATGTGCTCTACTTCAAAAAACATTTACAAGTAGTTCTACACAAAAATCATACAGTATATTTGAAGACTTAACATGTGAATCAAAAAATATTGTTTACCAAATTCAGTGCAAGTTATGCCCTAAAGATTATATTGGTTCACCAATAAATTCTCTTAGAACAAGGATGACTGGGCACAGGTATGCATATAAACATAAAAAAACAGAGCAACCTGTAGTGGCACATGGCTTAATACATAATTTAAATTTTGAAGAAACATTTTCAGTAAAACCAATTAGAAAAATATCACAAAATTTAAGTACACATAGCCTGAGAACCATGGAACAAGCCCATCAACTCGTCACTAAATCAAAATTTCCAAGTGGATTAAATTTAAGGTGACTTAGTCAACAAAGTGAATTTATAAAATTAAATCATATGTTCACCATTGTACATAATTCATTCTTATTTTTCATTTTCTGTATTGATGTTTTATGTTTATTCTGTTCTTATAGCCCTATTTATATAATTTTTGTAATTTCCTGAAGACGGCTTAAGCCGAAATATAGAAAATGTTTATTACAATAATTGAAGAATTCTTATTGAAGATTTATATATATATAAATATATATATATATATATATTAACAAAATGAAATCTGATCAATGATTTATTCAAATAAACTTGGAATTTATGTTAAGCTAATGAAAAGACCAATAACAAAAGATGTAACTGTAAATATATATATATATATTTATTTATAAAATTTCTCCCATCTTTATAATGTTTAAAAGATTATGTGTTTGCAGAGGAGAGAAACGAATGGTACCATCAGAATACAGTACGTCCGACGTTCAAAACAACAAGTGCGGCCCAATCAGTGTTATTGGAACGGCACAACATATCAGTTGTCTCATTACTCCCATCTGATTGGAGGGGTCACAATAACAAACAATAAGATACCTGAACTGTGCAGTGTATCGCTTCAAGCGATTGTTCGTCCGATGAAACTTATCGTGTACGTGTTTTTGTGGAATTTGAGCCATATACGGTTTGTCAGCTACTCTTAATTTTATTGTTTCTTTATCTTGTTATTTAATTTCTCATATACAGTTTAGCGTGACCATGTATTGCTGCATAGTTTGTTCACCCACACAACACTTGTGATAGTTCTTTTCCTTTAATTTCTTTCCCGTTCGTTATCCTATACCGGCATTAATTTGTATTGTAACTAAACTGAACGATAATAGGATTTTGGACATTTACCATCGTTATATTTTGTTCGTATTTTTTAACATATAACCACAAACCTTCCATTGTTAACAACAAACTTTAAACAACGAATGTGACGAACGTAATTGTACCATTGACGTTTGGTAGCTAGTGTCACTAATGATTCAAGTTGAAATCTATATATCTGTCGCGACTTTTTATAAACGATTTTTACCTCAAACTTTGCTTTCTTCAATATTATGTACATATTTCCACAGACCTCAATTATATCGTATTATTAAACATTTTTATATATCCAACTAAATCGGCTACAGCATATTCTCAATAATGTTTGTAATCACGTGTTTATAATAAAGGAATTCATTTCGAAGGAGTGTCATTGTTTCACAACGCACCATAGTTTTGGGAGTCTTCCTTTCCTCCATTTCCCAACCAATATCGAAGCCAATAAGGTTTCATTGAGAGGAAGTGCACCCCAGAGCATTTCTGGCTGGAAGGCTTCCCTGCACCTTTACAAACTTCTGATCAGTAAATCGATAACCGATATAGCTTATTTTATAACAGTTGTAACATTTCAAATCAAAATTTCCACAAGTCTCACCAAAATTTATAAAGTAATGCTAGTATATTAAGTGTCCTAGAATAACGTAATAGTATAATTACGTTGTAATTTAAATGTTAAGGCTAAAATGTTAAATGTTAAAATGATTAAACATTTTCGTAGTCTTTAAACTGCTATAGTAATTACGACATTTAAAAAATAAACGCAAAGGTCCATATCTTCCGACACAATTTGATAATGCAAATTGTAGTGCAGTTGTAATAATCTTGAAATTTAAAAAGTTAGTTTTTTTAATTCATACAAACTGTTAGTAGGGCGAGCATTTAACTGATGATATATTAAATTTGTATGCCTTTTATCAAAGTTTTAAAGCATAACATCATATAATCGTATATAAATAGTTATTAGAGCTTAAGTACTTTTTCAAATTGATGAATTATTGAATTCTTTGCGTTTGCTCAATATTGATTTGTATCCTAGATAACTCATTTATATAAATATAAAAGCTAGACATTATAATTGTATTTAATAGTTTATATCTATTATAAAATAATCGTAAACAACAAATATTTTCAAAATAGCTAACGAATACCTGCTGCTGTAACATTTAACGCCATTGAGACAGCTTGCCAACTACTTTGAGTCGTACTAATATAGTACAAACACCATGCCAGGTTTGATTATAATCTGTTAATAATTGAATCCGTTGTCCCATTTACAATTATTGTATACTTTAAAACCTGTATACATACGCCAGAAGTACTGAAATTGCATGAGATAACAAAATATTTGTAACAGCAACATGTAGCGTCTGGTATCTGACGCTGACTCAGACTTGACTCCTGGATTATGAAGTCATGTTCGCGTCTGAAGAGATCCAAAGAAAGTCGACGACGAAGAAGCTCAAAACGAAACATTTACAGCGTTCATCAGAGGCACCTGTAAATTTGATATATACGTTATTGGATATAAACATCAGTATCTAAATCGCCTATGTACTCGTATATTTTAAATTCTTATATGCAATAAGAGCTTTATCGTTATTTTCATGTTATTAAATTCTGAAAAGATTTACAAAGTTCCTTTGTGCCCGTATGGCAATTCTATCTCTGTATACAATCTTACAGATCTATTTTGGTAATGTTCCATAAATTTAAATAGACCATATAATGTAGCTCATGTGAGACCTGACAGGAGATTGCCGTGAAATTGACATCTGTCTCACCTTACTGGCCTTCCGCCTCGCCCTAACCGTCCCGTACCCCGCCATGGTCGACTGCCAGGGTGTCCGTTGTGCTACCAAAATAGTGCGGACACCTAGCAGACTCTTTGGTTTCTTCTCAACTTTTGTAACCATCAGCTCAGGATAAAAATAACTGTGTCGATGGAACACTTATGTAATTCCGCTCCGGTAAATCAGCAGAAAATATGACTACGGTTTGGCATTTCTGCTCTTTCACATACAATTGTATCAGTTGTTATCCAAGGCTTTGGTGAGTTCACCGCCACATATTTACATTTTTTTACGAAATTTTTATTTATTATGGCCTTTGTAACTTGATGAAGGATATAGATTCAAGTCCTCGAAACGTAGTGTTTTATTTTTGTAGCGTGTAAATGCCCGAAATCCTGCTATTTTTTTATGGTCTTCTAGTTAAGCATATTAACTGGTGAATACACAGTTTCAATTTCATTTATTTTCTTTTGTGCGGTTTACGTTTTACATGTACGATATCTATGGTTACTGCTGCTGGAGTTCGTAGTGGTAATTAAATTACAGTGTTGGAAGAGGCAATGGTAGCTTGGTTACAGGATAAAGAGGCATTCGGAAATAAAAATGTGTCAATGTTTGGCTTTATATTCTCAAAAATACTTTTCGTAGAAATACAAATCTTGCTGCTGCTCATTGAACAAAATAATCCGACAGTCGCCATATTGTCTTTACATTAAGCCGCGGGATTCTTGATTTAGTGACTGAAACGAAATAATCGTTACCGTTTAACAACATTAGTAACTATTGTGTAACCGTTCAATAACATTAGTAACTATTGTGTAACTGTTTAACAACATTGGTAACTATTGTGTAACTGTTTTTTCGTGTTTCTGTTATAACTGATTTAATATATCATCAAAGGTCTGCGTTTTCACGGTCTAAAAGTCGGCGTAAACCGTCGTTGATTTTCTGAAACAAGGCTTAAGTAACAACCTTCATTCAATAATATTGTTTAAAGAGTGTTGATGATTTTCTTGCAAAACGTTTACTTGGAGCAAACAGTTACATTTTGGTTAATTTTAAGTTATCTGTGCTTGAACGGTACTGTAGTTCAGATATCAAAGCCAAAGTTACTAACTTTTCTACAGCTTTGCAGACTGTTACAAAACTTACCTTAGTCCTTAGTGGGCTTTTCAGACCTACATATGTATATATATTTTTTATCTTTTTTGCCTACTATGAGTTTGTATATATATATTTTTTAAGCGTTTTACGGTTGCCACCTTCAAAAGCTACTTTATAGAAACACTTTTAAGAAGAAAGATACTTTGAATGACCCGATAATTATTTAAACAATTCCAATTTTACTCTACATTGCTTCATAACCGACATAACTATTTCCAGAATCTCTCTGTTGTCTGTTTTCCTCTCCACTCCATATCTCGAAAAAGAATCTATGTATAGTCTTTGAAATGTGCCTGAAACTTCATTTCTGCACACTCCCCATGCAACAAAGTAGGTGAATCATAACTTTCCGAAGGATATCTGGAAAAGAAATCGAGCCCGATACTTGAAATTTTAATGAGGCCTGTTGCGCAACAGGTGGTCAGATGGCTCGTATCTTGTAGCATAAGAATAAAAGTAATTTTTATTGGTATGCCATCAGAATGGCTGCTAGAGTTATGTATCTATAATATCTATTTAAATGTCTTTATGCAGTGGGATATTTTTGTTTACCATTGTCGCTAAGCTCACGATAGAGACATAATTAGATTCCGTTTTTATTCAAAAATATATTAAAAATCATGATATACTAGGTCAGATAGAACATTTATACGAGTATAATATCATGTATTCATATTATGTTCAGAGTATGTTAATTTTTCCGTAGTCAGCAATGACCATAAAACATTATATTTAATATTTCCTGTGCGTGTTCATATGATGTAAATATTCAGACTGCCGCTACGTGCATATTGAGGCCATAACAACGCCATTACTCATCTGACAGAGTTGGAGTCATCAATACGCCTCGCCTTATAAGTCACTCAAGAGTTCAAGGGCCAACATTAACGAGGCGAGGGTATATGGTATAACTTTGAACACGTGGTTTCATTTTATAATGGGCGCAAATACAGTTTATTTTAATATGACCCACTTTTGATCTTAAATTAATATTAGTGTTTGCAGATAATGACAGCTGTAAAAATGTACTACGCGTTTTCCAACACTGTACAATCACATTCACCTTACGGTGCTTTTCGTTTCAGTTTGTCAGTTCGTTTCCCGGGGAAGGACGAAATTAACAGCTATGCATTGTAACAGAATTTAAACCCTAGCGATAAAAGCAATAAGCTATTAAAAGTCATGTTAAACGAACTATTCTTCCTCTGAGAGTGCCATCGCCTTGAATAATTAATACACCACATTCATTCATCAATAATGTATGTTATTGTTTTGCTTTGTGAAGGCGTAAACTTCCTTATTTATGTTACTCATTATACAGTTCATAATGTTCATTACATTCGAACAGTTAGGTTAAAGAAAATTAATTACACGGGAAATACTAAATGATTTGCAAACTTTCTAACATAGATTAATCATAGTAGATGATATTGGGGTTAATATTTTGGTTTTCACTCTGTTATCACATTGATTTTTTGTTTAAATAAGATAGTGTACATTTGATAGTAACTTATTGTTGGATATACCCCGTGTGTGTTGTTCTCTCTAATTAAACAAATTTTACTTTACAGGTTTGTGCAGTTTACGTTGCGGCCCAAATAATAGTAAGTAGCTTCTAGTCTTTAGTTATACGCTGTGGACCTTTCATTACACTATGAAACTTTATTTATTATGAAATTTCCCTAAATTAATTCGGGTTGGATTAAAAATGTAACACTAAAACCGGATTTGATGGTTTTACAATTTACTATAAACACTGGCTGGCGTCGTCTTTTCTTCCAATTCGATGAAAACTGAGAAATAAGTCTTTGGAAATGGTTTGAGATTGTTTGGTTTGACCATCAGCACTGCCAGCGCTGTTACATTTATTTAGTAACAATGACGTTATAAATGCACTATAACATCAGCAATTGTTACAGTGCAGTATCTAATAAACTCAATCGTACCGACCTCCATCAATACATACTTCATCTGCATGTCATCATTATGCTTCCTAAATATGGAAGCCAATTATTTCGTTTAGTTGTCACATAGACATTAGTTGGAATTGTGCCAGTTGTACCGCACATCAGGAATCGATACCAATTTAGGTATTCTCTATTCTCTGAGATAACAAGGATAGATGGTTCAATTATTTCATGCACAAAAGATACATTCTACGAGAAAATTGACAATTGATATTGGTTATTGTAAAATATGATAACCTGACGACTATAAGGTTTTACTTTTCCAAAACTAAAGCAATAATTTAGTGCAAACTTCATTTAAATGAAGTATGTTTTATAACGCTTCAGTCTTGTCAAAAACATCTAGTATGTTGCATAATGAAAATATTTTATAGTACGTTTTTGTTTTTAGGCTCTGGAATAAGTTAAACTTTTTTCTCATTTTGTCTAAATAAGGGAATTTTCAGTTCCGAACGACAATGTACAACTCCCTGCCAATTATAATAACTAAATTTTAAAAAGTCCTTGTTTCATTATGAAATCCTGGTATATGTAGTTCTTCATTCAAGAATTAAAAACCATTTAAGAATTATGCCATGCATCTATAATATTTACATGTGTGCCGATATTTGTACAAGTTATTTAATTTTCCGCTTTTTGGAAACCTACTACTTTATTGCTGTCCCGTCAGAAATGCATTAAAAAAATCCCCTCTAGCCATTTTGAAACTATTCTTAAAATCCAAAATGCGGGAATTTTAAATACTTTTAATTATTGAGAAAATGTGCACTGTCTATTAGTTAATCATTTTACTCTAAGTTATATTCAGATACATCTCAACACTATCTCTCATTTTTAAGTATTTGTTATTGTAGTAATTTTGTATGGTATCAATTTTACTTTACTTTACTTTTTATTTTTAGTTAGTAGCGTTTCGAGATAAAATCATCACTCTGGCCCTTTTATGATGATTATTTTGTTTTATAACATTTGAGATAAACATATTAGGTGTACGAGATAACATTTCATACACCACGAACCTTTGTATACTTATCCGTGTTGAATTATCTCAACATTGTAAACCCTATAAAATTTAGCTCTAAACTATATTTTAACTTAGTTTGTATAAATGAGTATTCTGTAAGGCTAAGCCTAATTTATATGTAATTTGGAGATATTTGGTTAAATGCTGTTTTTTTTATGTATTGCAATTAACTCTTTTTCCTTTTTTATCTTACTATCTCAATTAAATTTAATGTGTGTTAGGAGGGGGTTAAAGGAGCATCATTTTCGTTTCTCGCGCCCGCCCGGGCCAACTTACAACCGGTTATGGGGTTTCGTTTTCACTGCCGATTGCGACTCACACTACGAATGTTACCATCATTTCCAAATATGTTCATGTGCATACTAAATATAACTTGCATTGTAATGTTTTAATCAAATAATCTCTTATTCAGAACCGAGTAATTTTGTTAAAATAATTAATTAACATACAATTCAAAGGTTTAATTCACTAACATGAAGCCAAGATGGATGGAAGTATGGACAACATACAATCTCATAATTGTTGTATTTTTATTTTATGATCCAATATTTTCTGTAAGACACTTGAAATTGTATTATTTATAAACAATATCAACAAGGAAAAAAAACTATATATAATTGAAGAATTTTTAATTGTAGCTCCAGTAGGTATTTTCTTTTATTACAATATGTAGGATGTATCGCATTGAAATGGGATGCACATCAAAAGTTTTACGGGCTCTGTCTTCTGCTCATTCAGTGGATGTAGTCCACGTTCATTGATAAAAATATTATCCTTCCGCAACTAGCAGTTCCAAAGTCTGCCGTAAGAGAGCCTCAAATCAGTAGCCACACGGGGCAACATTGCGTCATGTAACGCTTGGCCTGACCTCATAAAGTGGCTTCATTGTCTATTCAGTGTGAGTGGGGTGAGGTGTCAAATTGAAGACAGAGTCAAATTATAAACATCAAAAATAGATCTACTTTTAACCGTTATAACTCAACACGGGTTAAAAATATATAAAATGTAAATCAAAACAAACGGAAAGTCTTTTATTCAATACCGCTCCTAATCACAAATCTTCTTCACACGCACCCATTTAACCTTCTTAAGGGTTAGTATAAATTTCCCAATATTAAACAACATTTTTATAATGTAGATGTTCATTTCATCCTCATCTTACAATATTTTATTACCACAGGTAAATAGGTCAAAATAATGGACACTTAGATAACTTTCGGTTTTATTAAAAATATCTCTAGAATGTACTACACCCTTTTTTGGATGGAAAGTGAAATGCAAGGAATCTATGAACAGTGTGAGACAAGGAATCGTTGATTACAGTTACAAGTACAGTCGATTTCCCACAAGTACAGTCGATTTCCCACTGAAAATGGCGGCAGGAGAGAACAAAGCAGCCTCTGACGGGGATCTGTCAAAGTCTGCCGGAACCGGAAGTGATTATCAGCCAGCGGCGGTCTGGCAGGAAGTCCACAGTTTGGCGCCAAACACAGAAGTGGCCTAAAATGAATTGCGTTTTTATAGACAACATATAACGTCTTAGCTTTCCACTTAATCGAGAGTTAAAATCAAACATAAAAAAAGACTGTTAAATTTTAACTCCATACAGCAATTAGTCAAATCATTGAACTTGACGTTGCTTATATAAAAATAAAGGGGATAGACAGAAATGGAGGTTTTTAAGGCCCCGAGTGATAGGCTTCACTAACACTCAGCCAAATTCCATGAATTGACATGCACCATCATCGAACTCGATGTTGCTTGTGTACAAACGAAGCTTAATGCAAAAATCTAAGTCTGTAGGTCAGATTTTTTCAAGATATCGTGCGGACAGACAGAGAGCCAGAAATGAGATCTTTCGATTTTCTCAAGTGATAGGCTTCGTTAAAACTCGGCTATAAATCAACATATAAACACTTTTTAGTCAATATGTTTCCAACCATACATATAAACTAAGAATACATCAAAGGAAAAGTATAAATTGTTTTAAACAATTGATTGTTGGTTTCCGTAAAGAACCTTATGGACATAATATTCTAACTTCAATTTCTTCTGTGTAAATGAAACTAAAATGTTATTTCTTTGAACTGCACGACCAACACGATGCTCATTTGCAAAATACAGTACTGTTAACGGCAGTATCACAATGTTGGTGATGGGGAGCTGAACAAAACTGTGCCTGTTGTATTTCCGTAAAACAATAAATAGACACTGTCAAGTTAAGTTGCCTATTTGTCCGACGCTAAAGATAGCTCCACGAGTACTACGGTGGGCGTAAACAGGTAGCCGACTGCGGTAATTAATGTCTGCCGCGTGACGTAATAAATGTCAGCTGTGGCGAGTTTCAACACAATAAAAACACCGTGAATCAGCTGAGATGTGTAAATCACAGTGGCCGACGTAGTTAGGTTGTATCCTTGACCAACATAACAAAGATAAATGATTTTAGGGGTTTATAAGTAAAAGGTTCTTCTCTGAAAAAATGAAATTTGTAATAATTGGAAATCCATTAATTAAATTTCAGTGCTGTTACTAAGTATAACAATAACAACATTAATCATAGTGTTGCGCGTAAATCAACACCGTCTAACTATAACATGCAAAGTTGTTCATCAATTTACGTCATCAAATTATATTTGGATTGCTTGGTTGACATACTTTGTTTTAGTGTATTATTATTTTTATGCTTTAGAATATTGTAAAGCTGAAGAAGAGGCATGGGCGTATATAAAGGGGAAAGCTCACGCACCCCCTCCCCCTCCCACGAAATTTGAAAACGCACATAAAATTGCATCTAGTAATTAAAACAAAACTTGAACACGTTTATGAGGTCTTAAATCCAAACAATTTACCAAAGATAGAATCCTGAGCCCCTTTTTGGAAGGTATTTTATACATCCCAAACCACACATTGTGTCACCCCTCACCCCCACTTACTTTCTATATACGCCACTGATCTATTGTATACGTGTCGAAACCTTTGTATCATATTATGATGGTAAACGTCCACAATCCTGTTTTCCTTTTACTCAATCCGTCTCCAATAATAAACTTGGAACCAAGATTAAGATTTTATCTTAAACATAATTTATTGACCAAGTAATTGCTTGGATTGGCCGTGAGTATCGTATGCTAACAACCACTAACAAAAATATTTCTTATTCACAACTTACGAGAATATCGCTTAATTATTACTTTATGGACAAAGCTGAAGATTGCAAGGGTCTTTTTCGTTAAAGGGCCAGCACCTTACAAACATACTATACCTGACTGACAGTGCATTTAATCGTCTTTTTAGTGTTATTAGTTCGTAGGGCAGTAGTCCAGGTACTACTTCTAGTATAAACTCGTCTTATCTTATCAGTGATAAACGCGCGCCGCTTATCTTTTGCCTGTAATGAAACCTGCGTCAGTTCTGTCTGAGTTTTGTGTGTGTATGCATGGTGAGTTGATCTGGGCTTGGACTTTGCAAGCTCGAGTTAATTTTTTTTTTTTCTAAAAGAGCAAGCAGTGCAAAGCGCTGCGCAGCGGGCAAGCATCGCGTGATCTGAGTTTTGAATAGGCAAGCTAGGGTCTTTTGTGCTGGCCCTTAAACGAAAAAGACCCGATTTCAAGATTTATGACGTCGTTTTGTAGTAGCTTTTATTCAGCTTTTATTGTGTAGGTATGTTTTGATTCAGTGTGAGAACATACTATGTATGCATTAATTATTAAAGTTTGCAGTTTGTTCTTATTGCTATGCAGAAATGCGAGTGATTATTCAGTGGAAATGTATGATTATGCACTGCGAGAAAGCGACTCGTATATGATGCCCCAGGTAAACAATGTGATCGGATTAGAGCCGGGTTCAGGTACTGTAGAGATTAATGCACGGTCTGCGTATCTGTTACCGGGTAGGTGTTGGCAATCCTGCACGATCGTCTGCTCGATCACGCCTACTTTTCATTTAATCAGTGCACTAAACATTTCAAGTCAAATTTAATAGCGAAGAAATTATTGTAATACAGTCACGTGATTAGTTTCAAGTCATATTGCTCCGGTTTGAGCTTTCTTCTAAATATAAATATAAGATTTCCCTTTTACAGCTTTAGTAAAATCCGCATTTCACTACCTAAGAGGAACACAGTTGATCTAAACTTTAGATTAGCATAGGTATTTGTGGTGAATCCTTAACTCATATTTTGTGGTGCAGTTTTGCCTATTGAAGACCGTTAGTTTAGTGTTTATTCAGAGATTGGGCTAGTGAAGTGTAAAGTGAAGCTATCTTGTCCCCTGTCGTTGCTATACCCTTCGGCCCAATTAGTGATGAAAACACGCTAGGTTAAATGTTCATCAATTCTTCCAACTTGATTGCAGAACTAACATTAATTGCTAGTTCTGTTACAAACTCGAGGCGTTATGTTATCTATATTCCGTAATACACAGCGTTTCATAATTCATTTCACAGTTTTCAAAGAATTGTTATTTTCGTCCAACAATATAAATATCCTGTAACATACGACAAAACGCATACTCTTATGTCTGTCTCTATGTGTGTTTTTTATGGCTTGGAAGAAAACAAATGAGATTATGAATTTTTGTCGTGTTGATAAAAATTGATCAAATATAAATTTTCAGAAGTATTTCATTGAGTATTCTCAAACATATGCATTTCAAATAATAATTTTTTTATAAAATTCATATTTTAAACTATATTAAAAATACGGCACCAAAACTGATTTATTTGCCAAATTGTTATGGTTTTTAAGAGTTTATTGTAATTGAGGCAATTTTCGTGTATATGACAGTTTAGTTTTAGAACATTTGTCTTTTTCATACTGATTGTAGGAATAGTTTTTTTTAATTAACGTACCAAATCTAAAGATGTTAAACAAACGTCAAAAATTACAATGCTATAACTTAACTCTTGTTAACTCGTGTGATATATATATATATATATATATATATATATATATATATATATATATATATATATATATATATAAAACAGTTAGAAAACCTAGTGTTTGTGGGTATGTAACCTAGTATATATGGTTTGTTATTTTATATGTATTTTTAACTCTGGGACAACACTTAGACAACAAACTAGTCAAACAAAACACATACAATTACTTTTTCCATTGAATTTCAAATGAAACATAGTTTAGTAGATTATGAGCAATGGAAGACTGGATATGAATATGAAATCGCTATAAATATCGTTTTGAGTTATTAGTGTAGTTTAGAAGAGTAGTAAAGTATATCAAGCGTTTATTGACAAGAAAAGAACGAGTGTTTCAGTTACACTCAATTAACTATGGCAATTGTTCGTACCATTCCAGTTATTCTTTCAAACTAATCTAGGTCATACAGTAACAATTAATTAGAGAGTTACAATGTTCTTTCCTTGCCTTCAATATTGTAGTAAAAAGCAATTGGTTAAGATTAACAGGTTCTAGCTTGGTTTGACATACCCTTTCAACTTTACTATTTTCAGCCTTCGAATTATACCACTAACGTTACACTTATGTTTTGGCAACGTGCAAAAACTACCACCCGTACTTAATGGTGAATGGGGTAATGTGAAAGCACAATATCTTATAAATATTTTATTAAGGACCGACAGGTATTTCTTTTAAAAAGTGTCGTCGTTTGTGTATGCAATCACTTTTGACACCAAGGTTCTAGAGACTCTAAAGTTGGTACATACGCGTCTCTTGGCTCAATGAAGATAAATATCGATGTTGGGGTCCAAATAAAAAAGAGCAGTTCTTCCGTCTGTGCAAGCAATCTTGATACCAAGGTCCTAGAGACTCTAAAGTTGGTACATACGCGTCTCTTGGTCCAATGAAGATAAATATCGATGTTGGGGTCTAAATAAAAAAGAGCAGTTCTTCCGTCTGTGCAAGCAATATTGATACCAAGGTCCTAGAGACTCTAAATGTTGGTACATACGCGTCTCTTGGCTCAATGAAGATAAATATCGATGTTGGGGTCCAAATAAAAAAGAGCAGTTCTTCCGCCTGTGCAAGCAATCCTGATACCAAGGTCTTAGAGAGTGTAAATTTGGTTTCTTGGTCCAATAAAGAACAGTATCGATGTTGGGGTCTAAAGGTAAAAGAGCAGTTCTTCCGTCTGTGCAATCACTCTTGATACCAAGGTCCTAGAGACTGTAAATTATGTACATACGCGTGTCTTGGTCCAATGAAGAACAGTATCGATGTTGGGGTCTAAAGGTAAAAGAGCAGTTCTTCCGTCTGTGCAATCACTCTTGATACCAAGGTCCTAGAGACTGTAAATTATGTACATACGCGTGTCTTGGTCCAATGAAGAACAGTATCGATGTTGGGGTCTAAAGGTAAAAGAGCAGTTCTTCCGTCTGTGCAATCACTCTTGATACCAAGGTCCTAGAGACTGTAAATTATGTAACATACGCGTGTCTTGGTCCAATGAAGAACAGTATCGATGTTGGGGTCTAAAGGTAAAAGAGCAGTTCTTCCGTCTGTGCAATCACTCTTGATACCAAGGTCCTAGAGACTGTAAATTATGTACATACGCGTGTCTTGGTCCAATGAAGAACAGTATCGATGTTGGGGTCTAAAGGTAAAAGAGCAGTTCTTCCGTCTGTGCAATCACTCTTGATACCAAGGTCTGAGAGAGTGTAAATTTGGTTTCTTGGTCTTATAAAGAACAGTATCGATGTAGGGGTCCAAAGATAAAAAAGCAGTTCTTCCGTCTGTGCAAGCAATCTTGATACTAAGGTCCTAGAGAATGTAAATTTGGTAACAACGCGTCTCTTGGTCCAATGAAGAACAGTATCGATGTTGGGGTCTAAAGGTAAAAGAGCAGTTCTTCCGTCTGTGCAAGCAATCTTGATACTAAGGTCCTAGAGACTGTAAATTTGGTAACATACGCGTCTCTTGGTCCAATGAAGAACAGTATCGATGTTGGGGTCCAAAGATAAAAGAGCAGTTCTTCCGTCTGTGCAAGC
Organism: Homalodisca vitripennis; assembly: GCF_021130785.1. Taxonomy (NCBI): domain Eukaryota; kingdom Metazoa; phylum Arthropoda; class Insecta; order Hemiptera; family Cicadellidae; genus Homalodisca; species Homalodisca vitripennis. Next base: position 134,478,931 of record NC_060212.1, read on the forward strand.
AATCTTGATACTAAGGTCCTAGAGACTGTAAATTTGGTAACATACGCGTCTCTTGGTCCAATGAAGAACAGTATCGATGTTGGGGTCCAAAGATAAAAGAGCAGTTCTTCCGTCTGTGCAAGCAATCTTGATACTAAGGTCCTAGAGACTGTAAATTTGGTACATACGCGTCTCTTGGTCCAATGAAGAACAGTATCGATGTTGGGGTCCAAAGATAAAAGAGCAGTTCTTCCGTCTGTGCAAGCAATCTTGATACTAAGGTCCTAGAGACTGTAAATTTGGTACATACGCGTCTCTTGGTTTAATGAAGAACAGTATCGATGTTGGGGTCCAAAGGTAAAAGAGCAGTCCGTCTGTCTGTATCTCTGTCGCTTTCGTTACTTTTGTCGTATATTTGGTATTCCTGTGTATCGGTTATTAAAAGTTATCAGTGATATCATTATCAATACTATATTAAAGCTTTTGGTAAATAGCACGAAGTAGAATGAAACTGGTTGTTCCCCATAAACCCCTTGAGTGACTATTAAGTGAATTGAATCTCAATTTATGTAATAAATGCTAATTTTAAATACCTTTGTTTTTAAAGCGAGTTAAGTGTGTGAAACCAAACAGATTATATTACGAACTTTTACCAATGATTAATTACATGGTACTAAACGTTTCAGTATGATGTTGTATTAGGTGAAACTATCTACACTATCTACAGAAACCCGATTTCCTCAATTTCATAATTTTATGCCATTATTTTTTACTAACAATTGATCAATACCTATTGCCTTCGTTACTAGATCTCTGACAAAGGCTACAGCCAAGTTTTACTTTGACACCTATCGAGGTTGCACAGCGTATTTCAATGAACCGATGACGCACGACATTTCTTTTGCTCTGAAAAACATACTCGGTTTGTTATCTTGAACCGGAATTGGTAGCGGAACCGCGTAATGGCCTTAATGGTAGTGGAGCCCGGTAGACCACAGGTGTCCCAGGACATTTGCGGATCAAAGGGTCCATTATTGTTGTACCGCACGCTCTGTTGTGTTTATAGCCGTCTTCCTCCAATGCAACATGGCGAGAGCACATATGTAGTGAAGGAAGTGAACGGGATTATTATTACAATAGAGCGGTATCCTGAGGGCACTGGATTACTAAGTGGATTACCTGGGTTCCTAATGGCTTTACTCTGGACGCTGGAGGACGATTCCCAACTATGAAAGACAGATAGTATAGCTGTCCCAACAGCAAGGGTGGAATCTCTTTTCGTTGAAACCTCAGGTCGAGCTTATGACCTGTCCAACTTTGAGTAACATTCCTACCAAGAAGAATGTATTCTTCTTGTATACCAACACTGGAAGTACAAACACAATCCGTCTCTTGTAGGGTGTATTGTGCAAAAGAAATACAATAGTGGAATCCAGTGTATAACACCAACTTGCTACTGAATACATAGCGTGAAAGCTTCAATTTTATTTTCAGTCTCTCGCCTTGTCTGATGAGTGCGGCACGTTTTGTTCAGCGCGCCTGTGTTGGGGCCTTACATGTGTGGTCGGTCCAGATGTGGCCGAATCTGACTGGATATACTGGTTTACAACTTTACACACGGAAATTGCATTTGTACACTCGATTTTGGTCTTTATTAGTAGTTTTTGAAGTAACAAGGATTTTAAAACTCAATAAGTAGCGTTGTAAACATTTTAATCAGCTTTTAAACTAAAACAAAACGCATTGTTATTGAGATATTGAAGTATCTGCACTAGATTTAAGCTGATGACGTTAAATCGAACCAGAGTCTAATTACGCTGTACAACCTTGAATGTTAACTGCGGTGAAAATTGCACTCTCCAGTCATGCTTCTGCGCTTGGACACAATCAACATGGAAATGCTGGTGGGATATTTAAGTTAACTTGTTAATGACTGTTAACAGCTCTAAGCGTTGGAACTGTGCTAGAACTGTTAGTGTATGTAAATAGCTCTGAACTGTGTTAGGACTGTTGGTGTAAATGCGTCTGTCACGGTTTACATGTGTACATTACTTAACCTAAACCTTGCTAACGGAGAAAATAAGATTTCTAGGACAGTTAACATGTTTCAGAAGTTAGGTTCTTAGCTAGATATTATTATTTTGTTGAAAATTGTATTTGTTGTATTAAAATTCCCTGTGCATTAATAATATTACTTGTCAAATTTAATATATGTTCCAGCCAATAGTGTGCTTTTGAATAATATGTCCTAAGCTAGGTGAGGAATATCAATTAAAAGCAATAGGTAGTTTCATTTCCTCTCTTATGAATAACTCTTACATTTCCTTTCCACACTCACACTGATGTAATTACAATATGTGTATTTATTTTATGAAGAAAATCAATTAAACAGTCCAACATCGTTATAATTCACTTCTGTAAGGTCCTTCATCAGACGAATGTATTGTTATCGTCGGTTAGGAATGACATCAATACATTCAGCAATTGGTGAGAAGGCCTCATACGACAGATGTTCAGCCAACAGTAGCAGTTTGTCGTGGTCTAACATCATCAATACTTTTTTCTGTGAGGTCCGGTCATCAGTTAACATTCCATGTATTGCTGTCATCGGTCATGGAGCGACTATTAATGGGGCGTACTCATATACCAAACGTTAAGCCAATAGCAGAACATTGCCGCGGTCTAACATCCTCGTTACTCATTTCTGTGAGGTCCGGTCATCATTTAAGATTCCATGAATTGCTGTCATCGGTCAGGGAGCGACTGTTAATGGGGCGTACTCATATACCAAACGTTAAGCCAATAGCAGAACATTGCCGCGGTCTAACATCCTCGTTACTCATTTCTGTGAGGTCCAGTCATCATTTAAGATTCCATGAATTGCTGTCATCGGTCAGGGAGCGACTGTTAATGGGGCGTACTCATATACCAAACGTTAAGCCAATAGCAGAACATTGCCGCGGTCTAACATCCTCGTTACTCATTTCTGTGAGGTCCGGTCATCATTTAAGATTCCATGAATTGCTGTCATCGGTCAGGGAGCGACTGTTAATGGGGCGTACTCATATACCAAACGTTAAGCCAATAGCAGAACATTGCCGCGCTCTAACATCCTCGTTACTCATTTCTGTGAGGTCCGGTCATCATTTAAGATTCCATGAATTGCTGTCATCGGTCAGGGAGCGACTGTTAATGGGGCGTACTCATATACCAAACGTTAAGCCAATAGCAGAACATTGCCCCGGTCTAACATCCTCGTTACTCGTTTGTGTGAGGTCCGGTCATCATTTAAGATTCCATGAATTGCTGTCATCGGTCAGGGAGCGACTGTTAATAGGACGTACTCAAATACCAAACGTGGAGCCAATAGCAGCAACTGCCGCGCTCTAACATCCTCGTTACTGGTTTGAGTGAGGTCCGGTCATCAGTTAGTGTTTATTCCACCGTAACTGACATTGCTGTAGCAGCTGTAACCATTATTTTTAATTGAGTACTAATGAGAATATGAGTAAATTCCATTCTATATATTTCTTCCTCATTTAAAATTGTTTATATGACAGTTCAGTTACTACTTTATTAACAGTGGTTCCAATTATAATCGTAAAAATACAAATTGAGAATTTTATCGTCGGAATTATGTAGGGATACAGTAAAATTGTGGTGCATTTTATCAGGAAGAAAGCTTTGTTCACAGTATAGTGTATTCTATGGACAGATATATTGTTATTGTCTGCGAATACAAGACAATATTGTTTCAAGTCATTGCTGTTACATTAATAATGACGCGGTCCAATTAATACGTTTCCTGGCATGCAATTACTGTCAATATCCACCACAATACCTTTTATGTATTGTCTACTATACGGTGCCGGCTCTTTGTTATATTATTGCAAATAACTATCGGTTCTTCCACAGGAATTTCTTTTAGGATAATGACAGTATATAAATTGTGGTATAGTTATTTTTAAACACTCGTTTTAGTTATTTATAATACACTAATGGTTATAATACTGAATTATTTTGGTTAATTTTTGAGTAGGTACTTACCCAGTAATAAATTATTATTTAAAATATAATGTAATATACTATTATAAATAATAATAATTATGATATATAACACTAAATAGCAACACTAATTATGATTAAACACGCCCCGCTGATAAGCTTTGCTCTTAGTTATTGTTGAAGTTATGGAAATAACACAATTCTAGGTAAAAGTTAAGTATTATTATAGTAACTTATGATTAAAATAAAATAACCGTTTTCGTTCAAAACCGCGAATACATATTTCCCCAAGATGGGTTGTTCAGGAATTTTCTCAATTTATCCTCAATTCTTCCAGTATCACTTGAACGTACCCAGAAATAAACATATAAAAATTGAACATTGACAAGAGTACGGCATGTATTCACCGTATACACCTCTCTCATGGTAGACTTGCATGTGGTCGTTCTCATTGCACGCTTGACATGTTTTATTAGCGTCTATTCACAGAAATGTTGGCCATATCTCAGGCCTTCCCGCCTCCCCCATCACGGTGTCGGTAATGGATGGTCCACTGCCAGAATGTCTCTTTAAATCATAACTCCTCATGGATGTAGAAAACTGTTAGTTGTTTGGAGACATTATGTTAATCTCTTGAGGAGTTTTTTCTGTTGGATCTGTAAAAGGAATTGGATTCTGGGATGTCAGAGTGGCATAGTAAATCCACTTAAGGGGTAATTAGATTAATCCAGAGATGAACTGTTTAAAACGTTTTAAAGGACTGCGGAGTTGAAATCCAGAATAAGCAATTAAGTAGACTGTGAAGAAAACAGGATTATTCCGAACATTTGCCATCGTTCAGCGATACAAAGAATCGGTAACACTACTTACTGCACGTTTCGAGATCTGAAATCTGAACTCTTCCTCACGTGAATAAATAACCTAACACATAACTACAATTTAGGTTCAAATAAACGAATCATACCAGAAGATTGTGTCAAGTATAATTCAGGAATCACAACCTCCATCTTGTGTTTCAACTCCATTAACGCTAAAACACTGTACTTAATAATAATAATAAAAACAAAACAAAAAACACTAATCAATCAAACTGAACTACAGAACACAATAGGTCTGCACACACGGACCAGTCATATAGAACTCGGTTTACAATTCCTTCATCGTCAACTTCAAACAAAGAGGTAGATTGTTTTACAGGAACACTTATGGAAAAGAAGGAATTTGGAAGAATCTACTGCTATTCGAATATTAAAAGGATATGATGTACACATAACTGGCTTTGTAGGCTTTATAAAAATATTGTTAATTAGTTTTACTACGGTTTGTATAATCATAACGTTTGTATAATATTTTTTAAAACCTTCCAAATAAGTACTTTTGGAATTTTAGTTATATCCTCTGTCGTTTCCGGAATAGTACTTAGCTGAAGATACTGGCTGGATACATTTTTGCGTTTTGAAGAATTACTAACTAGGAACTAACTTATGATAGTGGACTGATTATGAAGTGATGTACTCAGGACGTTTGTTTCATTAGCGAAGAACCAATGACTCATATCACCCACTGGGAGTTTGATTATTTTCTTTGTTAGCCTCGATTCAAAAATTACCGGAGAGAGAGCCAACTTAGGAAACTCCCAACCAAAGCTTCCAGGGATTTCAATTTCCTCAGAGGGTTTTGTTAATCATAAACTCAGCCCGCCGCCTGGTTTTCGCGGTTAACATCAACTTTTAATCACCATGATGAAGAAGGCACAATCAAGCCTTTCCATTATCTCTTTCAGCGTAGCGGTTGGTACAATAACAACCCTATAGCGGCAACCTCCAAATCCCACCACCAGGAGTTTGGATTGAAAATGTTTAAACGTGACCTCCAGTGTAGTAGGTTACGTCTACATTAACTGATTTTTTAAGTTTTTTCTAGATTTATCCAATTACAGTATCCAGTATAGATGTATGCAGGTACTGAACTGAACAGGCAACCTCTACTATGGAAGTGAATAATACCTAGAGATATAAAAGGTAACACATATATTAAAAGGCATGTCGACCCTAATGACTGGGTGGTTGACATTTCATAGATTCACCTTAAGGAATAAGGTATTCATTTCGTTCGGCGTGACATTTTCTCACGGTAGTTAGTAATCATACACATTACAGTAATGTGATAATGTTTCCAGAATAATCGCAGATTCAGAAAATACCTTAATAAAGCATGTTATATCTTACAACCGCAACGTAATTGAAGCACAACCTAGACAAATAGACATCTAGTTTTTGGTACGGTAGCTGTTTAAAAGCACAAAATCTTGTGCAATTAAACGTTTTATTGAGTAAATATTTTTTATTTAGGACATTGAATTTTTTACCGTTATAAAAATAAGTTTCTTCGATCAGTATAATTAAATTTTATTTATCTTATTAGCGCTGAAATCGAGATAAAAATTGTGTTGACTTTAATTTACTTTTCCTGTAAGAAATCCGGAAAAATGTACGCTGAAATATAAAAAAGCACAAACGTAGAAATCAACAGGTACTCCGAAACCTATCACGTCTGTTTGGATTTAGCCTCTTAACAAAACCTATTTTTTTTAAACATTGCTTAAACTGCCCATCGATGAAAAAGGTTCACCAAAACAAACTTTATTTTGAGATAAAAAATATTTTTTATGAACAAAACAAAATTATAACAGTACCGAACTTCAGTGAATTACGAAGGCTATCGCTATAGCTATTCTCTGGAAAGATGGATGCCAAATAAAATATAACTATGGCGTTGATACTATCGTCTTCGTGGCAGCCTCAACCCAACTACACTGTTAATAAAGTAATCTGTCATTAAATTTCCACGGTTCGTGTTCAATGCCTCGTGCGGAATTCGGTTCCCTGGAAAAGTGGAAAATCATGGGGCGACGTCCTTGGGGCAACCATAATATCTGTTTCCGAAACACCCATATGAACTTCATCACTAAGCGAAATAAATAGACCCACTGAGTTAGTTCATACGCCCACTTTTTCCGACGCAAGCTGTGCTAAGTCATGTATACGCCCCACCTCTCCCACTTGGGCTGTGTCGTATTAGGTAATACGTCCACCTTTCCCACGTAAGCTGTGTCGAGTTAGGTATTACGGCCCACCTTTCCCACTTGGGCTGTGTCGTATTAGGTAATACGTCCACCTTTCCCACTTAAGCTGTGTCGAGTTAGGTAGTACGCCCCACGTTTCCCACTCGAGCTGTGTCGAGTTAGGTAGTACGTCCACCTCTACCACTTGAGCCTGTGTCGAGTTAGGTAGTACGTCCACCTCTACCACTTGAGCTGCGTCGAGTTAGGTAGTACGCCCACCTTTCCCACTCGAGCTGTGTCGAGTTAGGTAGTACGACCCACCTTTCCCACAACGAGCTGTGTCGAGTTAGGTAGTACGCCCACCTTTACCACTCGAGCTGTGTCGAGTTAGGTAGTACGCCCACCTTTCCCACTCGAGCTGTGTCGAGTTTAGGTAGTAACGCCCCACCTTTCCCACTCGAGCTGTGTCGAGTTAGGTAGTAACGGTTCCCTATCCCACTTGAGCTGCGTCGAGTCAAGCAATACGCAACCCGCCTTCCACACCACTTTGAATTGTGAGTTGGTTTGTCGATGTTGGTCTTTGAAGGCATCTCGGGTACTTTTCCTTTCCTGTATATATGTTACTCATTTTAATCCTCAGTGTTCCTCGTTTATATTGGTAGCAATGAAAAAATGTCAACCCAAGCAAATTAAGAAACTAGGGCTGGTACGTTTTTTACCATTGGTTGTTTTACGAAGCGCTGGTGAAATAATAGCGATTTATGGTTTTTGTTTATTTACTAATAAAGGATAGTAAAACAGATTCATGTAGCAAGAGACTACTTTTACCAGTGCTGTGTTTGTTTTTAGATACATTTGAAATATTTTATAATTTTCGTTATTAAAAATATAAGGGTGGTAAACAAGATAATGTACTCATACAACAGGCGCCGTGCAATTTATAAATAATTTAAAATAATTATACGATATTCGTTACTTTTGAATAGTAAAAGTTATTTGAAAACATAGTAGGGATAAGTACAAGATCAGCTACTTTAAAAAATGTTTTTTTTTTGTAGTTTTTTACGTATCTTTGTTTTGGTTTACAGCCAGATTGGTTGAATGATCGATATAAGATGTCATATATATATATATATATATATATATATATATATATATATATATATATATATATGACGTTATGTTTTATAGTAGAATAAGTGTAAAGCTAACATATTATTGTTTTGTTATAATTTGTGTATCGTGGAATTACAAATATCTAACTTTTTGTATGTTTCAGGTTTGTGTTGGCGGAGTCTCCTGATATCTTAAAAGTCAGGTAAATAAACTTAAACACACCCGCTTCTTCAGATAATACACACACTCAGTGTGTACAGAGTTAATGCAGGCCATAGGTAAATGGCATTGTGTTCGTCATTAGGGTACAGTTTGCTGTGTTCTCTCAAGGGCCGTGTGATGTAGAGGGAGGGGGTGGTTGTTCCATGGAGTGGAAGGGTGGGTGAGGAGGGATGGTAAACAAGATAATGTACTCATACAACAGGCGCCGTGCAATTTATATGCCAAGCTGAATGTAGCTACGCTGTTCTAGTTTGCGCTGCTCTTCTGGAGGGTTATTTTAAGCTAAAATACAAACCTGTTTGTTGAGAACTTTATGAATTAAATTTATTGATCATATATCCATATCCGTTTTAACGCGTGGTGTTAGCCAAGTAACTGTACCAGTGATTTGGTCAGTTGCTAAATAAATATGGCATGAATGGTAAATGATATCATATTATTCCCTCATTGCATCAAAGCACAAACAGAATGATTTCCTCTAGTTTTCTGCTCCCCTTTGTTCACAGTCCTTGATACCACAATTAAACAAGTATTTTATTTATTTTAAAATAATAGTTCGAGTGTTGTAGTGTTAGACTTGTACGCCACTAGGCCGAAGGCTTATTGTAAAGTATAGAAGCATTGTATTATCACATCTAATCATATCAAAATTAATCGCTTTAAATATATTACAATTCACGTATCTTTTTCTTACCACCAATTATTTTTATGTATGCGATCGTTAAATAAAATAAAGACAAAAATGGATAGTCCATTTAAAAACTAAATGAATTCTATCATTCATCGTCGTTGTCTAACGACATAAAAATTAGTGTAATGTAAATAGATTTATTGCATAGTAAATTCCATTTATTTATATTTTAAATCTACCCAAATTGCCTCTTATATTTTGAAAAAATTTAGAGTAGGAAGAAAATATGATGAGAAATATAAAAAAAAAAAAAAATACAAATGTTTTTAGCTTCTTACTTTTAAATTGTGCATCCGAAGTATTAAATCTGTGTTCCGAAAAAGTATTAAATTGTACAGAAAGCTCAGAAACAAATAGTTCCATAGAAGTTTAAATGAACGTGTCTGATGATATGTTATATGTTAATTATATATTTTCAGAATAAAATATTATGTTTGAAATATTAACAATATAAAGACTATGAAGAAGTTAAATATCTTCTCTAAAAGATGGTAGTAGTAATTATTGCTTGAATATTGGTAGCATATTTTTACTTATTAGTTCAATTCTTAAGTTCAAATTATTTTTTCGTTTTTATACATTCTATTAATTTATTGAGAGTTAATTTGTGTAGAATTTGCCAGGTTTTTAAGATGTATATTTCCTGTTTCTTATTAGTGATTTAATCAATAAACTTTTATAAATGTACGCGTTGTGCCATTACATTAAAAAATGTTTATAAAAAAAATTATGCGTATATAATTGTTGTAATAAATTTTAATTATTTCACAAATGTGCACATGTTGTTATCCCCTTTACGTTAGCCAATGTATGATGCAAAAACAGACGTAACTGGTGTAGAATTGTCGACAGAACATAAACAGAATGTAGACTGCAGTAATTAATGTCGTGGACCTCGTGTAATAAATGTCAACTGCGGCGAGTTTTAACCTAATAAAAACGTCGTGAATCAGCTGAGATGTTTAAATCAGTGATACCAACTTATACCGGTACCAGCAGCTACTGCTGCCAACTTAGACTCTGCATTGTTTCTTTTGCTGTTAATAGTGCCAGATTAGAACTATTTAACGCACGAAATACTTTAGCTCTGTCCAGCCATTATAATAATGTTATATATTTTTGGGAACATTTGTAGGTTATCCACTATGTTATGCATGTGTAGATCTCTATTTACGGATCGGTTATATTACAGTTATAATTTATAACTGATCGCAACAGACGTTTCAATAGAGTTTAATTAAATAACGAAGTAAATTACTAATTAAACAGTTTCTGGTGCGTCAGTGGGAGTAGGGAGCTCCAGGACGATTTTCTTCCTAAAGAGCCTAATATCCTACAACTGTAATTGACTCTTCAGGCTGCGTGAATTATCTAAAGGCTCCAGGAAAATTTTATTCCTAAAAAGCCTAATATCCTACACCTGTAATTGACTCTTTAGGCTGCGTGAATTATCAAAGGGCTCCAGGACGATTTTCTTCCTGAAAAGCCTAATATCCTACAACTGTAATTGACTCTTTAGGCTGCGTCAATTATCCAAGGGCTCCAGGACGATTTTATTCATAAAAAGCCTAATATCCTACAACCGTAATTGACTCCTTAGGCTGCGTGAATTGTCAAAGGGCTCCAGGACGATTTTATTCCTAAAAAGCCTAATATCCTACAACTGTAATTGACTCTTTAGGCTGCGTGAATTGTCAAAGGGCTCCAGGTCGATTTTATTCCTAAAAAGCCTAATATACTACAACTGTAATTGACTCTTTAGGCTGCGTGAATTATCAAAGGGCTCCAGGTCGATTTTATTCCTAAAAAGCCTAATATACTACAACTGTAATTGACTCTTTAGGCTGCGTGAATTATAAAAACGGCAATAGAAATGTTATATAATAACTTTTATTCGAATATAGTAGATGAACGTCTTCGAAGCAAATAAAGAGGAACCGAGGCATTTTCTACTCAACAGGAATTTCCTGGGGATGAATGGGTAATAGCAAAACTTGGCATGGACTTGTATGGAAAATATGTTGATCCATGGAAGTTATTTGTTCAGCATTCTGTGAGGTACAGAAGCTAGAGAGCCAGGGTCACAACCACCTTACTTGATTTATGAATAGGACATTTTGGTATATTCTTTGGAACGGATGTTCACATACTTAAATTATTTGCACTTTACTAGTCAGTTCTATTGTTTTTCTAGAGTCAAATATATTTTAGCATGTCACTGAACTTTGTACAAAGTAAAGTTTTTTGGGTAGAAACCTTTAGGCATATTCAATTTTCATAACAGATTATATGGATGTCTTTTCATTAGGAATTCATTATTTCTAAAACTTCAATTACCAATTAAGTTACAACTTCCAAAGTCAGTAAAGTTTTATGTGGGAGTGGTTAAATTCTAAAATTATCAAGAGGTGAACCGGAGGACAATTCTGGGAGTTACATAAATAGTTTTTATCAAATAGACGGGCTTACTAATAGGGTTTTAAAATAGGTACGGCAAACCCTTAAATAACAACAACAAAAAAATAAATAAATAAAAAAAATAAAAAATAAAAAAAAAACGCAAAACTGCGGGCGGCTTTCGTAGGCTAAAAATATCGCTTTTTGTTTCATCTGCAAACTATAAACAACAACAGCAAGAAACATTTTATATCACCTTCAATCGTTCTATGAGTTTAAAAATCGAATTGAGAAAACAAATACAAATAACGTATTGTTAAAATATCACTTATACTGTCAAGATATCATAAAACACTCAACACAAAGGTTTCTAGTTAAAAATACATGTGTATTTAGCATTCACTGGTTTGTAACTGTAAATTGTCAAACACATAAAATACCCGACAATTTTTACATTTTCCATCTCAAAAGCTGTGGAGTGTTTGAGTGTATGTTAAAATCAAGTTGTCTGGAGCTCACGTTTTGTGCTTTGTTCTGACTTCTTTCTAGGCTTTGTTGCTTTTGACTCCGATTACACAAAAGAATATATTAAAGATTACTTTTCTGAGTTTTGCAATGGTAATTACCACTAGGATTTTTTTATGCGGTCGAATAAATTTCTTTCTCTAGTCTCAGATTATTTGCTCACCTGTTGACCTCTGGCTCATCTTTTATTAAAAATATATTCCTGGGCCATTTGTTTTCTGAATCTTTAATTTATATTGTTAGTTGTTATTTTATATCATTGTAGTGAATGGGCCTTTTGGAAGTTCTGGATGCCGGAAATGTTTAGACATTCAATTTGTAGCTTACTATATAATTATAATGATAAACAATGAATAGTGGGTATACTTCCATCTGTTTTGTAACAAGGTGTTTTGTAGCATTATGTGTCCGTCATTTATTATTATATCATATGAAATATGGCATATTCTTCCATCTAGATTCTTTCCTATTCCTTCGTTCTCCTATTCTAGAATATTTCGCTCGCTTTACGAACGGCATTTGGAGTGGCTACCTTGTCTTTGGAACAAAACTGCGGACTTCCTTCCAAGCCGGGCTGCTAATAACATCCTGTTCCGGTACACTTTGACAGATTCACGTCAGGCGCTGCTTTGTTCTTCCACCCCCTGCCTTTTTTTATTTTCAATCGTCATCATCGGCCCTGAGTGCTATGAGATCGCTGAAAATTCAAGCAAATTTGCCAGGACTTGTAAGAAAGCCTTTCTACGTAAAATAAGAACACATATAAAAACATATTCATTTAACACTATTTTACTAAATTACGTAAATTGCAGCATTTAACGGAGTTATTAAAAAGGTAAAATGAATCTTTTTAAACGTATTTCCCTACGGCACATATCCTAGGTCATATATCCAACCAAACGTCTTGAAAAACTAGTACAGTATTATTGGCTCAATTTCTCAACCATTGAAATAAAAAACCTAAACCTCAAATACAAACAATGTTATGTTTTAAGAGAACTAGATAACTGTAATGAAATTCATATCTTACTATTTAAATCTTTTAGGTTTAACGAGTTGGAATTTAAGTTAAGTTTTTAAAAATTGGATATGTTTTGAAAAGTGACAACTGTAACATACTTTTAGAAAGAGTACTTTTTGGTACCCTTGGATAAAAATTTGGACGTGCTAACATTTTTAACGAGGTTACAGTAAAACAAAAAGACTGTAAGACCATACAACTTTGACATCTGGATCACCTAGTATACAAGAACTGAAATAGATTAAAATGCTTCTATTCAAAATGATTAGAGAGACCTTTAAAATTAGATACGGCTCTACCTATATTTATATTTTAAAATCTTACCCTACTTAGTCTCCAAAGTGGCATTTTGGGGTATTTTCGGTGTTAAAAATATGCAGATTTTTGAAGATTTTATAAAGAATATAGCATTCTCCCCATTTAGCCGCCATACTTCGCGAACGACTGGTATGCCCCATGCTATCTTCAAATATAATATATAATATATTTGAAGATTGATTTTACCCCTGAGAATAAGCAAAACAGTTTCTCTCAATATATTGCATTTTTAAATGTAATAATACCCATATATGTGTGGAATGTATACTATATATATATATATATACTATATATATTATATAAAAAGGAAAAAATTCAAATTTGCAGTTTTGTCCTCTAAAAGATCCTGAACATATTATTAAGAGGAGATGCCGATTAATTGATCAATAGTTTTTGTTGTAGAATAACTGCATGGAAATTTATAGTTATACTACCATAACTCAATTGCAATACTCTAAACGTCTTTTATCAAAATATTGTTAGAATAGTTTTTACAAGTTTGTATTATAAATTCAACAACATTTTATGAATCATCCACTTTGTAACTTACGTCGAATCTATTTCTAAATTCAATAGTCGATTTTAGTTATTAAAAAGCATGTACTGAATTTGCATCGTTGATTTTGATGAATAGTCTGAATGTAAAGGTAGTTTATATATAATTATAACATTCGTGCTCTTCTCTTCTTTAGCTCTCAATAGCATATTGTATTCATAAATAATGTATTCTCTATTAGTGTAGTATGGTTTATGATTATTTTTTTTTAATTCACTCTAAAAGAGAATTTATTTTCATAAACATTTTTTGTACGGTGTGCCTTAATATTTAATTATCTTTCCGTAACTATTTGTCAGCGATAACTAAAACTTGTCCTAGTGTCATTAAGTACTAAACTGTTTACGTTTGCTCGAAATTAACATTGAGGTAAAATTGAAGAGAAAATTACAGGAAGATATAACAACTAAATATCGCAGAAATGTTTCCGCGAGTTTTAATAAATAGACCCGAGAATAACTTAGTAGCGCTGGGGATTGCCAAGAGTTTTGTTTGTGTTTTTGTAAACAGTTCCTCATTCCAAATTCATAGCCTCGTTGCGATTGCAGCGTTTCTTCTTGTTTATTACTCTTTTGTAAACATTAAGTAAGTAACCCATTTGTAGCACAATTATAAACTTTTATCATCTCTCCAAGTTATCTTAAATTATATTAGGAATATCCATATACAAATGAAGTTATAAAACATCCTGTACATAATTAATAAGATATATATGCTGTCAATATAAACTTGACTGACAGAAACTATTGCAATTTATTGGTCTTATGGAATAAGAAATATATTAGTTTTGAATTTAAGAATAAATATTCTATTATTGCATTTTGTAACATTACGTGTGCAAGTCTCTCTCCCTCCCACAATTTCACTCTGCACCCAACACACACATTCTCTCTTTCCCCTCCTCCTCCTCCTCCTTCTCCTGAATCTCAAATATAGCAGGTCATTTCGCGTGAACACTTTTCTTGAAACAGCGGTCAAAACTGATGGCAGGTTTTTTGTCATTTATGTTGTACTGGAATTTACAGCGTAAATCGAGCTATACACAATTTTCTTCGTTAATGATGCAAAATGCAAACAAAAGCCAATGATTACATGAATAAGGCTAACATTTACATCATGTGAGTACAGTCCATGCTGTTTTGCAATATGAATTACACAGATTAAAACTGACATACGAAACATTTTGATGATATCATTTAATTAGCATAATCCATATATTTCCACGTTTGCTTTATTACGTTAAGAGTAAGGTTTTATACTAAATACTGAAAATTACATCACCATACAGGAGGTATTAAAATTTTTACTTTTTTTTATATCGTAAATAAAACGTAATACCTAGGCTTTAACTGTATGTGGCAGAATTTAAAGTTAGTTTTTCTTTATTCAATTATGATAATCGTAATCCTCCATTAATATATACAGAAGTCATCGTAGTTCCATGGCATTCAACAATAGTATACAAAAAAACGTCTCATTACTTTGATAATTACTTACATTTACTGATGAGGTTGCGTAAATAGTATCAATTGGTTAGCAGTGCAAAAAAGATAGTTTTATTAAAAAGTACACATAATGGATCCATAATACAAATCATTCCTAGTTGTGAAGGAAACTGGATTTTCCCAGACATTTTCCATCGTTCAGTGACACAAAAAAACCAGTAACACTAAGTTTCGAGATTTGGAATCTAATCTCTTCTTCAGATAAATCACTAACCTAACACATTATTACAAACCAGGTTAAAATAAGCAAATCTTACCAGAGCGTTGTAACACGCCTAAGTCAGGAATCACGACCACCATGTTGTGTGACTTCACTAACTCTAAAACATGCACTTAATAAAAAACTAAACTCAATACTAATTATTAAAACTGAACTACAGAATACAGGTCACAATACGTCTGCATACGTACGCATTGGTTGGTTTGTCAATTTAATGTATTCGTATGTTGCCACTATCAATTTCTTTTTAAAGAAATGTGGTTCCCGATATATTATGTTGACATCCTAATTCATATGATGTTCTTCAGACCAACAATGGTGTGCAATTTTTTACTTTTCTGTGAGACCCTTTCTTGTGTTTTCTTTGTGTTCTTTTATCCTTACGTTTAATGGTCTTTTTGTCTCGCCTATGTATTCCGTAATTAATAATGCATTCCTAATTAATAATGACAAAGTGTATGACAGTGGAATAGAGAACCGAATTGTCTGAACATTTTTAAATAATTGTTCATTACGTAAACTGTTAAAATCTGTTTCATTTTTTGCTGATGAGACTTCTGTTGATGAGAAAATAATTTGTGAGTATTTTAATTACTCTTCTTTCCATTAATGCCAAGTTCCATGGCTTTAGTTTCAGTGCGTGTCTGAGCGCAAGAGAAGTTTGTTGAAAGGTTGATGTCTGTTGGTGTGTACTCGTGGCCATGAAGTAATGCTCGGACTAACTGACAGAATTTACAAATTGTGTAAAACTAGCTGTCCAGCAAGAAAGCATAAGAACATTGCGACTGTGACTCAAAAGGAAGTTCTCTGTGGGGAAGAATAATTTTCCCTAAAAGACTTACAGCAGAATATTTGAACTGCCGACGTATTTGGTCTCCCTTAACATTACAATTGAGGTTAGAGATGGTAGTGTGTGGGCTATCACTGATTCTGGATATACGAGTATCATTACATAAACACGTCTTGCATCGTACAGCACTCTTAATATCGTAAACGTTTTTCAACCGTTGTCCTTTAATAGTTTCGTGTGTTCGTATTTCCATCTCGAAATCATTTAAAATCATGTAATATACTTAGAGAACCTTGTGATATTAATATTTAACTTTGAAAGATGTATAAAAAATAAGTTAAATATTTTGTGATATACTAGAATTAGGTGCAGAACATGCGCCTCGTAATTTTGTTTGTTTGTAAAAGATGCAGTTGTTAGAGAACCGTTAGCTTTTTATAATTTAAACTGTATGATACGCTGCATAGTAAATGTTATCGCAGACCATTTTGTTTCACCCTTACAATAGACTCTCCAACTGAGAGTTAATTAGTATTCATCACACAGGCATCGCTTTACACATGGACGGCAATCTGCTGTTACTCGTATATAAACAGCTATTTAACTACCTTCCCTATCACTAATATTACTGAGATTATACAAAATAGATGTATCAGTTTATGAAAATATTATATGATTTTACAAATTGTTTTCGTGAAATCCCTTATTGAGTAGGAGACAAAGTAATGAACACAAATAACATGCTACTACAACTTAAAGTTTATGGCAGCTGCCGTAATTCAAGGCGAGTGCCGTAAGACACTTCAACGTCTTGTGTTATGATACGTAAACGTAAACAGTTGCATAAACTTCCATTGGTATTTTATAAATATATTTGAATGTTTACAGTATGTTTCATGTTCGGGGACACGAAATTTAGTAATTTATTTTAGGTATTAAAGTTAAAAAGGATTGAATTTGAGATATGTCCAAAACACATTAGTTTTCTTTATGTATGCTTTTATGTTTTTTTTTAGAAAATATTATTTTATTTATGAGTTAGTTGAGAAAAAGCATTAAAATTTGGTACACGCGTCTCGGGCAGTTACTTAGAATCGTACAAAACAGAAGTTGTCGATTTTACTCGTCTTTTTTTCCAATTGTAACATTTCAACATTTTAGTTACAAATTTCATTAAAGTACATATTTTTTTACACGTAGAAGAGATCAATTTTAACAGTTCCTAGAACCATTGCTTGAAAACAAACAGAACGAGATGGATACATTTTAATTGAAAAGCAGGCGATAATGATAACTACTAATCTAGTAGCACGTTTTTGTATAGTTGGAACGCTCAGTCTCTTTGCGAATATATTGTTTACTGACTGAGATTGAATCAGAATTAGTATGTTTAATATTTATGATAGAAACTCTACTTTCAGTAAATTTTAGCAGATTTGAATGTACGTAATAGAGTCTTTTACTAATTTGAGTATATTTAGTATATAAAATGGGATGTACTACAATTATTTACCTCTTGTGAAGAGCAGAGGTTGCAGGTGGACATGTCGGTCATACAGGGTCTCCCGTACTGCTTGGAAACGTAATTTTAACCGATATCGTTTGGCTTACGCTCCTTTATATTGAATCATAAACAATTTTGAAGTTATGAATTTTGAAGACGGAAGTTTTTTAGGATGTGGTAATTTACTCACTTCAACAATTAAACATGCCTATATCCATAATTGAAAATAATATATGACAACTTCTAGTCTTACAATTATAACAAATTATAAGGACTATTACATTACAGCAATTTGACGTGTTACTTAGTTTTACACATCAGTTAACTGTTCGCAACGCTGTTTTATAAATTTACGACTATTATTAGATCGTACGCTTGGAAATCGGTGCACTTTAGGCTACACCAATCATCTTTTGTCCCGCCATTAAAACGTGATCCGCCGCCTAATGAATCCAGGAGCCCTCACGTTCGTTTATTTCTTGGCCGCTCTTCAAATGATCATTATACACTCGTCCAAGTAAAACGACACTTCCAGGGAACGCTAAGTAAAGAAATAACGAATTGCTTACGTGTGCCATTTATTCAAATAAAAGATCGTTAACCAGTAATAAATATGAAAGGTAAACTATATCTTCCCACCATATAAAAATCTTTTAACTTATTAAACAAGTTAAATATTATTGTTATATAACCTTGGCAGTTAACTTTAATCTAATAAGATTTCGTTGAAAATAGCAAATTTCTTCGTAATCTTTTCATTTTTTTAGTCCTCAACATTGTGAATTTCTACAAGCAGAAAAAATAAAAACTTAATTAAAGACAACAAATATATTTATATTTGTAATAACAGTAATTACTACATTTTTATTTTTTTATTTATTTCTTATCATAAGAAACTAGCACAGATACTTTTACTGATAAGAAGTTCCGTTTAAATTTACTTTCACTCATGTGCCTGTAAATAATAAGGGCAAAATGAGGACACCAAATAATTCTGTTCTCTCAACGTGTACATATAGTCTACACCTTGTTTATAAAAGCTTATTCATCAATTGTAAGAACGGTTTATTTTTACAAACCAAAAGCATACGTTTACTGGAGATTTAATTTGTTCTATTCCGCCTTAACAATTCCTATTAGCAGTTTTTTATACATACATACGGACATAGGGTAGTTTTTAACACAATGAAGTATATCATAGAAATTTAAATCTGTTATCCCACTTATAGAGATAATTTGGTTGGTCATATAAAACTACGAATGCGTTTGTAAACCATTTAGGCTTAATGCCGTCTAAAATATTTTAAACTGAAATATGTTTCTTATCAGTATACTGATAATGTACTAAACTGTCACTGTAAGTAAGTCCGTAGGAATATAAATATTTGATACGTTCTTCGATTATTTTGCTTAACCGAGTGAAAATAAAATCTGTGGTAAAATGTGTATAGTGATATGTAACGTCTAAATTTTCATTCGATATTGGTTCGGTGGCATTGGTTTTATTTTAATTAGATAAAAATAGTAAAGTTAGTTTTACATGGATAGTGCTGAGTTAGTATTTGTGAAATGACTTTGGATACAAATAATTCGCTAATAATCCCACACATTTCAAAATTTATTCTAGGTATACAATCTTATATGAATAATTTGTTTACATATTTTACTGCAAACGTTTATCTAGCTGATTCGCAAAAAGGAATGAAAACAAGCAGACTGTGCGTAACTGTTTTGCTGATCGAGTTTTGTGAGAGATAAGAGCTCACTTGTTCCTGAGTTCCTCGAGCCTTATCTCATATGACGTCATGTCGCCCCACCTGGAGCTGGATGCTCATTGGTCGTCTCCAGGACAGCTGTTCTGTTCTAGTACAGAGTAAGTTCGGTTCTTCGTCTGGCAGGTCGGTGTAGCGTCCGATACACGATGCAGTTCCCGGCATTGTTCCTGTGGACGACCGTCCTTTTGTCTATGACCATTCGTCCCTCTGAGACCAAGTGTGAGCCTTCTGATCTTCTGCAGTGCCTGAGACCGATAGGCGACTCCTGGGCCGAGGACCTTCCACTGATCTGCTGGAAACTGACCTCAGTTCAGCGGTGCATCGATGGATTCACTAGAGACTGCTTTTTCTCCGCAGTGGCCAGCAGTTTCCACAAACTCCATTCCAGAATCAAAACCGTCACCGGGAAGATCTGCAAAGCCGGCATTCTCGAAGAGGGATTTCTCGCCCATGCTCGTTGTCTGGAAGCCGCCATACACAGTATCGACAACTGTGGAATAAACTTCAATTCAACTCACAAGACAAACTCAATTGGCCGTATACTTAACAAACAACAAAGAAAAGACACTTTGAAGAGCATCTGTCTCCCGTTCAGTGACTTTCTAAAGTGTTCCAAAACGGTCATTCACGACAAGTGCAGTCGTTTGTCTGCTAATTACTTGAAAAACCTCTTTCTTCAAATAACTCCAATTTCCAATGAAAGGTGTGAAGACGCTTACACTTACGACATATACCACTCGCTATTTTTCTTTTGCTGTTTGATTTCAATTTTATATTACATTCATACTCGTTTGTATCTCAACTATGGTGAAAGTCGAATCAATTTCATCTATTTTGTATTGGTGTTTGTGTTCCATTATTGTTTCGTTGATAAAATCGTAGCCCTGATTATGTAATATTTTGTTCACGAAACGCGACAGTGCGGTATCACAGTGGTGATGATTGTTCGTGTGATTTGTTAAGTTAATGTGGTAAGTGAGACAATAAGTTACATACATTTCCAACGTACTATTTATGTTAGCTCATTATGAGTATTGTTTATATTTTTTTGATAGTTTGATTTCAATAGTATTCTGAGTAAAGTGTTAGTAACCGCAATTGGTAATTAAATTTTCAATTTTCATTAAAGAATTTTGTTAAATCGGCTGTTTTTATCTATAAGTATTCCCTAGTGACAAAAAAGTATCTGATCGTACATTTTATACATAACTTTGTAATAGCAATGCAATAGCTCTAGACATTAATTAAGTATTGGTCAAAAAACACATTCTTATTTGCTATTCGAAACATTATTTTACTGTTGATACAGTATTTTGAAATAAGCTACAGTTAGCAGAATACATTCGCAGTAAAGGTTATTAGGCTGCGATATTGTAGTCATGGTTAATTGTTTAGGATTACTGTAAGCGGTGGGGTGCAACCCACAATTTATTCACTAAAACCTATTCTTTTCTTCAGGAATCTAACCTACGATTGTTTTTACATTACTTCATGCTAGGATTTACTATAATATAATGTAATACACAGCTCAGTGGAGGACAATAGACATATGTTTCGCCAACCATTATTACATAATTAGGTACTTCATAGGATTTCACCAATTCTTCATGTATGTATATGTATATTTCATTCTAATGTGTGAATTCTATCTTAAACAATATATGTCTTTTATTTGAAAGACATTGAGACTACTATGATGTTAAGACTTTTCAAAATAAAAATAATTAACACAATTATAAAAAAATTATATTCCCGGATTTAATAATAAAAGTTTAAATTACTGACCGGTTTAAGAAAACTAAACTTTAATTATTTACATAAACGCTATGCTTAATAGAGCAAACTTAGAGAAATATAATTGTAGCACTTACCTGGCAAGACAATTACACTATGGTGTGGTGCAATATAGTTACTGTTAATAAATGTTCACACTTGACCGAAATTGGGCTTTCTAGGGGTACGTAAAAGATTTATAATTATACCCAATCGTATGGCAGCTCGTTGTGAAAATGTTTGTAAGACAAGTGTGGTGGGAATTAGTGGTGTCTTAATTTGTAACTAATAACTTTTATTGTGTATCAAACTAAGCGTACAATCATAAATTTTCCCATTCTATCAAAACTGGATACAGTTTTGTACTTTTTTGTGTTGTTGCCATTATCGCACCAAAACCTTCAATATATATTAACATTTGATGTTGATGATTGAAATCCATTTAATGATTGAAATCCATTAAAACCTTAAAGGAAGGTCATCAGGTTATGTTGATACATATGTATTCCATAAGGAGACATGACTATTTGCCAAAAATAACGACCATGTTTAATTAAAATAAATAACATTTTATTAACACCGTCGAGTCCTTATTTCATTAAAAGATATTGCGGTTTAATTTGATCATAAAAGTGTACAAAATAATTTACCATAAACTGATGTATTTAGCTATTTAATAACGAGTGGCGCCATTATATCATATGTTGTATTATTTATTACAATTTTAAATAACCTTGTAGCCTTTCTTGTTTCACCATAGTTGGATTGTACACGTGTATTTTACTTGATGAGAAACACTTTCGGTCTCCTTGCACTAAGATATAGTGCTAATTGTAAGGCTGTGGACATGGTGCATGCATTTCTTTCACTGTAGTTCATTAATAAATTGGGCTTATTTTTCATTTTATAAAACTTTTGTCTTAATACATCAGGAACGAAAATCTTAACAGTGTTTTATTTTAAACACTACTGTATATATTGCAAAGCTACAAAATGAAAAATAATAACTACAATGGTTATGATTTAGAGGATTTTAAGGTGCGGTAGCATATAATGGTAAGAATATAAATTTTGGTATAACTTGCAATAGAATACCATAAATTAACATTTTTAGTTTTTTGGTTAGCGTAAAAATATTGAAGCCTAATATTATAATGTGCACTGTTTTTACATAAAATAACTTTAAATCATTTGGCCAATTCAAATATACAAACAATATATTTCATGAATATCACAATCACATAAAGTAAAATAAATGTTTTAGAGACGAATCATCAATTCAACGGCGCAAGGCGTTTTGCACCAGGTGTGCCAGCTTTGTTTAAATAATTCCTGGCAACATTTGAAACTGATTGTTGATGAACTAACAACGTCAACGACTGTGCGGTATCGCGCATGTTGACTGTTGACTCCCGTCTGTTGATTGTTGATTGTTGATAACACGAGCGTATACTCGTTCATTTGCAATGTAATGTTGTTCATATATTATTAGGGAGAGATTTCCTAATTCGTTTAAATTGTTGTTTGGTTTACGTGCGTTCCTTCAACTATTTATTTACTGATAATTTTTATCTTTTATTATTAATACCTTTTTTGGGAGCGTAATATTTTACAGTATTTTTATACAGGATTTCTCATAATTATTCCCTAAAACTTACCAGGTTATTCTATACGGTACGTAAAACAAACATTTTTTTCGTATAATTTATAGTCCTGTCTTGTTTAGTTTTCCATCTGTTAGTCAGTATTACTTTTTTTTAATTTAGCGACAGCATGAGATATAAAAATGAAATTATTTACGTTAATTTTCTAATCAGTCGATATTTATAGGAAAAAATTGCGGCCATTTATATATTTATCTCAACGGTGATCACCGATTTTCTACAAATACATACATAAATGATGACAACTGTGAACAAAAACTTGTCTAGTAAAATATATAGATGTGTGGCAATACAATGCTTACAATTCATAAATATATACTTAGCTACACAATTGAGAATTATACCAAATAAAAATCTCTCTCTCTCTCTCTCTCTCTCTCTCTCCCTCCCCCCTCCTCCCTCCCTCTCTATCTCTCTCCTCACAGGCGCGCGCGCGCGCGCACGCACACACACACACACACACACACACACACACACACACACACACACACACACACACACTAACGCATTGTTCTTTGACCAACCACATTCTTTTAAGGCCACAAGATAATTTGCACTTTACGTTTAAAAGCATCACAAGAAGATCCGAAGATGTCTATGTTGTTGTCCACGAGATTTCCTTCCCTCAAGATCCTGGGAATTGAAGTCATGTAGCTGTACCTTGGTTTTCAAAATACTAAGTGCAATAACTTTAAAACTACAAAAGTTTTGAAAGTTGTGAATGGCCACCATGTTTTTAATGTTGACAATATTACTAATACTACTTATATTACTACAATATTACTTATTGTTAAATTGTTAAAAAAAACCTTATACACACAGGCATATAAATAAACAAGGTGGAAATTTTTTATATGACAAAATAATTTATTTTTACTTATAGAATAACGTAATGACATTTTGAGCAGTAATTACAGGACACCCTGTATACACCCTATAAGTTGTATCAGCTGAACGAAGTTTTATTTGTGCTAACTTCACTCTTAGCATAAAAGTTGTGGTAACAAACTTTCTGTTTTTGTTTATTGTATGTTATTGTTTGTTTATGTTCATTCTGTCTGCGCAGGCACTGATATTGTTACATTTTCACAGTATAACTAAGTGAGGATTTCCAGTGTGACATCTACGAAAAAAATAAATACAATGCAGACTTATCATACCCGGAGGGTTAGTCCAAATTCCTCTTACGTTGATGGAACCTTTGGCGGGTGGACGGGTGAAAGCAGGCCGTAACTGTTACTTTTGGCTGCCGCCCGTGTTTAAAACTCTTCTTCAAACTTCAACTGTTTACCGCTGAATGCAGACGCCATAACCAAAACATCGGAACACAAACAATAATTTAAAGTTTGTACAGATGCTGCCCACGCCTAACTCGTTTACGTCAACGGCAGCTTGAGCAACCAGCTCGTTATAGACCTGCCACTTACAGGGAATCTGCTTCCTGTCTTTTAGTTCCCGGGGCCAAATAAATCTGCAGAAGTTCGGACCTAGAGTAGCAATATGATATAGTTATTATGTGCTAAGTTTTGTTTTCTTAAATTAGTTTGTTATTTAAACAATGAAAGTGATATAGTAATAATATAATAGTGAGTTGATTAATAACGTTTATTATCAACAAATTCTCATAGGAACACGTGCGTGCGCGTGTGTGTATCTGTGTGTGTGTGTGTGTGTGTGTGTGTGAGTGAGTGAGTGTGTGTTTGTGTGTGCGCGTGTGTGCGTGCGTGTAGACACTATGCATTTTCTGCAGGTTTTTTTTCAAATTAAGTACAAACCGTAATTTTTCGTTGCGGATAAGTTCGGTAATCATCTAAATCAGAGTAGGTAAAGTGATTTGCGATATGCGTACGATCTGTTTTGATAGTCGATGAGGTTTGAACGGCGATTGAAGAACGCCTGTGACCTCTCTCTGGGATCTCTATTAGGTTGTGTTTGTGCACAAACATTGACTTTCGTTCCCAGGTATAGGGAAACATTCGGGTGATTATAAGTAAACACGTGTCCATATTGTAGCGGTTACTCCTGGATTTGTTAGTTTTATAACTCAATCCTCAATTTCAGTATTCGGTCGGCGTTATTGTGTATCGTTTGATTGAATAATATGGTGGATTTACTATAAACATTAAGTATAATTTAATTATCTGTTTCAATTATACTAGACGTGGTTGTTTATAAAATTTGATAAAATAACATATTTTAGCAAACCGGCCAGTAAGTTTAGTCACACATGTCGTTCGAATTTCATTCAACAGAATAGTTAGAAAATCCACAGCTCTTAAGTAATTTTTAAATACCAATATAATCTAAAGTTGCTGCGAGATGTATTGGAAGATAGTTTCAAATTGGTACGGTAAACATAATCTTCACATTGTTACTAAAATTTGGATGCGTATCTATTAAGACGTAAATGTCCCAAAAGTTCCCAAAACAGTTTTCATAACCATTTGAGAAAAAAACCAAAATTTATTATCTAACAATATATTAAATATTGCAAACAAACTCAAAGACCAAACTGGATGGTGGAGTTTTCAAAGTACATAAAGTTTGGAATCAAAGTTTATCCCTGAAAAAGTGTCTAAAATTGACAGATTTGCGTAGAATAAGCATTCCAACGGATACTTTAGTATTTTTACATATATTTTCCATCATACGAACCGAATTTCCCCTTAAAAGTGAATTATAAAAAATAGTGTAAACTCATACCCAATACAAAATTATAGTTTCATAGTCAAAGACGCCTCGGAAATCGAAATCTTAAAATGTTTCAAATATTTAAAAAAATAGAGATATAGAGAGAATATCAACAGCCAGAGTAGACGAGGTGGACGTCCGAAAATATATTCCTTTTCCACTTACAATATACTCTTAAAGTTTAAAAACATTTGACTTAGATGGCATCTTAATAAAAAATCTTTTTTACTGTGAGGAAAGTAGTCCTGCAAAGGCGTCTATTCGAACACAGTAGATAACTGATAATCAGGACTAATGCAGGGACGATTGACCATTCTGAGTTACCAACCATGTTCCTATAGAAATATTTTTAGATTATAAAAAATATGAAACCTTAGGTAAAGTTTATCATTTAAAGCTGTTTAATCTACTGTGGTCTTATAAAAAATCTCAAAGTTGGTCTAGTTTACAAAACTTCTTACATGCAAAAATTTTCAATCTGTATTGAATCTAAAAAATATTTCAATCAAGGATATTAAAAATTATTACCTATTGAATTTTAAAAAGTGTGTCATTTTTGAACAAGTGCATATTAGCCAAGTATTTAACAGAAAAAAATGGATAATTGTCATTGTTTCAATACAACATGAAATATATTGAAGAGGAAAGTGAGAATCAGTGAAACGCAAAGGAGTATTTTTATTTGTATCGCCTATCACGTGATCACGGTACAAGGCAGAGTCCCGATTTACATCAACACGTTACTGAATATTGATGGCAACTGGTAAAATTGTGCACTGGTGCGAGAGTGTGCGTCGCGACGTTCGGCACGGCACGGCAGCAGTGGTGCCCTCAGGCGTCACGGATCAGTGAAATATAACAAGGTAGGTCTATAGTCGCGCCCTGGAAACTGATTGACTGCGCCATGTACAAACTCCCGTGATGGTTGGTTTGTTGCCAACACGATCAAGCCAGCCGCCTGTTTGTTGTGTTTGTGCCAACATCACTCTGTTCAGTGGCAAATTTAAATAGGTTCTACTGTTATTAATTTGGAAAATCAATTAAACAGTGATACAGGACTATAACTAATTTTGTCGTGTAATTAGAAAACAAATTTAACTTTTTTTATTTTGAGCTTTAACCTACTTGAAGAGTTTTACTTCAGCGCAGTTTACAATTTAAAGCAACGTGACTGCGTTAAATACCACCCGACGAGCACAAAAATGTTGACTATTTCCTCGTTTTAGCCTCTTCAAAGACGTGGAGCGATTCCATTCAGCTTACTGGTCGGTGTTACTGAAGCCTCCACTTGTTAATTGTTTTAAGAGACTTATTTTGCAAGAGTCTTTTTGCTCTACATAAGTACGTGGGGAAATACGTTTGATTTTGAGGTAACATTTTTGGATTTTTAATAACACCGATATAATGAACCGAAATGAAATTAAATTTGTTAAAAAATGAGTCGTCTATGTGATCATATCTTTGGAATTTTACACTTTGGAAATGAACACTTCTTTTTCTACAATTTTACATTTCGTTCTTTATGTGGTCCGTAGGAAGAGTGTAATATCTGACGGTAGTAAGTGGCATTTTTACAATTTTTTTCGCTGCTAAATATTCTATGTTCAAGCGCCAATGAACTGCTTAGATACCTATGTGTCAGAACTGTGTAATATACACATAACGTAGCTATGGTATGAAGGGTTGATTCAATGCAAATGTGAATGTTGAGTTTCTCCACTTCACATTCCTTTTAGTGCAGCGTCTGAAAAATGATGATGATGCACAGACTTGATTCTTATAACCAACATAATTACAGTCACCAACAGAATGCGCTTGGTGCAAGTTTTTTTTGGAGATCTATCAGTGCTAACAAACCTAATTGTCCTTTCCTAATGAATTACCACACCGGTTTTGGAAGGTAAGTGACAATTTATTTATTGATTCTTATGAATACAAATTGATTTTGACGGGTTAAGATAATGTTAAAAAGTTTTAAAATATTTACTACATTTTTAACTATCTGGACTGCGTTAATTTAAGTATCTCATGGCTTTGACTTGGATGTTGGAACGGATTTTTCTGCAATATGGCTCACTTCATAATTTTATTACAAAGCTATGCAATACGATTGGGTTTTTTTAACTTTGTAACCTATTGGATTATTAAAAAAGTTCAGAAAAATATTTGCTGATTTTATGAAGTAGTATGATTTTTTATTGCTCTTCAAAAGTTTTAGTTTTGAACCTGATAAATTTAACCTTTAGCTTTTATAACAAAGTCCCCAGTATTTATGGTATCTAAAGACGACTAGGCTAGCTTTGCTCTGCGGGTTAGCTCTGCATTTAGAACTATGTAGGCATTCATTTGGCTGGCCTCCAAAAAACAATCTTCTGCTCTTGGCATTTGCTTCGTGACAGTGACCTTTCTTTCAGCTGTAGCGGTATCTGGAACTATATCGAGGACTTCTTCCCTTCTCTTCTATTAGTTTCAGTCCGGACATTCGTAGACACAAGATCTATCAACACTTAATAAACCGACACAAGTGAGTATCAAAAACAGAACGTAACTGAAGTCTTACCAATCACTCTAGCAAAGTAACTTTGGTCATATTAATTGTGTTACTACGTCACATGGTAAAATGTCAGGCGATTGTACTCTCTTTGTTTATTAAGTGATTCTTGTACCATCATAGCTACCTACAAGACTAATATAAAAAGGTTAGAATTTTATTTCTTACCTTCTATTTTTATCTTTTGAAACAAAAAAGAGTTCTGTCTTTGACTAAGAATATACCAAGTTTTAATTAGGATCTTGTTATCCAGATTTATTGGAGGACAGAACAAACGACACTATGTTAAGAGCACCTGTCGGCTCCTTTATTGAGCTTAATAAGGATAAATAAAACTAATTAGGGGCATTAGGAACACAGTCGATGACTGGCAAGGAAGCCTAATAATTAAAGCTGTAATTGCGCGTGCGAGGGTCGTTGGGTTGGCGAGTATCCGTTATCATAATAGAGTATAACTGCAGTAGCCTATTTGGAGTAACTGCAATCAATTTCTTTTTAGGTTTTGAATTGAATTTTTCTGAGTTATAGTGAGTACATATTTTTGTAGACGACAGCTAGTGAATTTCCTATACATTGTTACAGAATCTTAAACTATGGTTTTAGTCTGTACATTTAAGTAGAGGATAATATGCGAGAAGATAGACGTTATAACGCGCCTGAGGTATTCGCCAATCCACTCGACGTGGTCCCTAGCAGACACTTGTTGGCAATGAAGCAATTCGGCCCAGTAATAGAGTAATGGAGGGATGTGGGGGACGGACCGTGGTTCGTTAATGGGCTGGGAGGGATAAGGACCTCTTCGACTCTTAATGGCACACGGCAACTTCGCGCTTCATTGACTCCACTTCAAGAGTGGCAGTCAAGTTTAATTCATTGGCAAGTTTTCTTTCCAAAAAATATATTTTACAAATTTCATCCGGATTAGATTCAAGTTCCACAATTTATTCAACAATTTCAATTCCAAATATTATACGTCTTGGATTCAGTTAACGTAGAAGATGCACAACTAAACGTATACTCTAAATAGTTACAGTTTATTTTTAAAATAAACTATCATAATAAACCGTGTACTTACCTGCTTCACTAATTGAACTTGCGAGTGCGCGTGTGTATTATTTTGTGCTCCTGTACCTTCCCTGTATTTTCCTCAGTACAGTTCGTGTTCGTTAACGATTTGTAGTTAATGATTACCAGCAACTGGTATTGAAGATCCGACACGGCCTTCTTAACATCGTATCGTTTTCCGATCGTTTGTGCGATAACTAAATAGAAGGGTCATAGAGATTTTAAACTTAATTCATAGATTCCTCCTCTTGGTCCGAGGATTAATATTGTTGGTTTTGGAGGTAAAACGTCATAGGGCAGTCCCTTCATCTGTCTGTCCGTCTTTGCGCTTTTTTGATTAAAAAATCTAGAAACTTGAAACATGTGACACGGATTCCTCTTGGTCCACAAAAACAACCATGTTAATTTGGGGTTACAATGTCAAGGTCAAATCGTCCTTCTGTGCGTTAACTTTTTCGTTATGTTCTGGCGGGTCTTTATGATACTCCATTGTACTGGGTTTTTCTTTATTTTACTATCCCCTCCTTCGTATCCTCTCTCGCCATTTTTTATATTTGCGTCCTTTTTTTAATATCTTACAAATAATATTAAATTAAAAAATAAAACTCTGTATACATATTGCCACGCCCCGTAATTGACTTGATTATCTATTTAGGCATGAAAATAACAGTAATAATGTTCCTTTGGACCTTTTGTGGGGGATAGTTGACTGTTAAAATACTTGAATTAAAAAAAAACCACTTAAATATAGGGTAGAAGGTAATCATGTATATTCAGTAATAATGTTCCTTTGGAACCTTTTGTGGGGGATAGTTGACTGTTAAAATACTTGAATTAAAAAAAAAAACCACTTAAATATAGGGTAGAAGGTAATCATGTATATTCAGTAATAATGTTCCTTTGGTCCTTTTGTGGGGGATAGTTCACTGTTAAAATACTTAAATTAAAAAACCCACTTAAATATGGGGTAGAAGGTAATCATGTATATTCAGTATGTTATAATGACCTTTTGTGGGGGATAGTTGACTGTTAAAATACTTGAATTAAAAAAAACCACTTAAATATAGGGTAGAAGGTAATCATGTATATTCAGTAATAATGTTCCTTTGGACCTTTTGTGGGGGATAGTTGTCTGTTAAAATACTTGAATTAAAAAAAAAACCACTTAAATATAGGGTAGAAGGTATTTATGTATATTCAGTAATAATGTTCCTTTGGTCCTTTTGTGGGGGATAGTTGACTGTTAAAATACTTGAATTAAAAAAACCCACTTAAATATAGGGTAGAAGGTAATCATGTATATTCAGTAATAATGTTCCTTTGGACCTTTTGTGGGGGATAGTTGTCTGTTAAAATACTTGAAATAAAAAAAAAAAAAAAAATGTATATTCACATGACGTTGGCATAACATTTTTAAATTGGGATACTATCAATTCTTGAAAATAACCAGGAAAAATAACGGTACAGTACAATAATCATAGAGTTTGATTAAATGTACATTTCTGGAACACATAACTGAGATTTGTAAAATGTAAGAAGACATTATGTTTACTTGTATGACGCTAGTTGTTTTATATAGGAGGAAGCACACAAGAGGAGAACAAACTCTAATATTGTTTAATTATTAATATATTAGTTATTATTACTGTAGTAAAGTTTAGTATTAAATTTAAACAATTTTACTGGATCAGAACATGACTTTGAATTTATTAAAGTATACTTTGTTTAAAAAAAATAATGATGTTAAGCAATACCTAAATATTGTTTTAAATTACAGATATTTTCTTATACAGAATGCAAAATTTACTTACGTAGTTATTGGAGAAAAATACCTTATTTTCAGTGTCCAAAAATCTAATTAAACATGTTACAACTTTCCGTTTGGATTATCAAATTGAAACCATTTTCATTTACAACTAAAATGTGAATGCCTATTTTGATTTGCTAAAATATGATCGCCATCTCAAAAATTCTAAATTATACACACTTCTAGGAAAGGGCGAATGTCAAAGAATATACGAACACGCCATGCTGGAGTAGGCTCGCATAGAAAACACGTCAGATATTTGTGGCTGCGTCAGATTGTTAGTTATCTAATCTAATGTTTAGTACAACAGAAAGCGGAAGGGTAAACCCTCGCCTCCCTTTACCGTCTAACAACAAGATACTATGTATTACTTACAAATTAAGAATTAAAGTTCTATAAATTGAAGACAAGCTGAATGTTCATTCCACTTCAAACATCAAAGGTCCGTAGATGAAAGTCACAAGACCTCGACGTCCGTTCGGCTAGTCTTTGACTGACTTGCAATATTCACTGTACCAATATCACAGGAGAGGAGACGGCGGGTTAGTGTCGTCCACAAAGGCGGCTAACTCTGCGGAAGGGTTGGCACTCAAGGGCTGGATTATAATCTACGACATCCACCGTGATTAGTACACACCGATAACAGGCTCTGAGCTGATTCAGTGTTTTATTTTAATCTGAGCATAATCAACAGGTGAGTTATTTAATTTGATAAAATATTTTATATTACTAAGCAAAAGTAATATGTAATTAAAGTTTATATTTACGAACATTATCCGCCAAATTGATTTAACGAGTTTTCTTTTCGATATTAACTCCTGAAGTAGTCTCATGATAGATACATTAAATTTTCAAATAACCCTAACATGAATTTTTGTTTGAAGAAGTAAATGCGTTGTATGATTTCACAGTGTTATTAGATCTTGTAATAAGAAAGACATAATAATGTCGGCGATTTAATAGGTTATTGAGTTTAATGTGCATATCACTGTTGTGTTGTGTACATTTTTAGTAGGTTTTCTTTAACATTAGTTTGAACCTAAGATAGTGGGCTGTGTCTCAGTCATGTCAGTTTGTAGAAAGGGAAGGCCAGCTCTGTTACAACCTCTCCAGTTAAAGCGGGTCTAGACAGTACTCTCTCATGTCCAGGATAGTCACAAAATATGAGACAGGGAGCCCTGCCCACTTCAACACTCATCCTCCGTAGTGGAGTTCCACCTTTCTACCCCAATAACTCGACATTTGCAGTAGTGCCAGCTCCTGGGCATCCTTATAGTTGCTCATATTTAGTTCACACATCAGTGTTTACTGAACTCAGTGTATGTTCTACTAGAAGGTAAAAACTACCCAGCAGTGAATCCCCCTAGGGCTCAGTTTATATTATGAAGTCTACAGGGTATATTAAGTTAAAGCTTTTCTCTTCCAGATAGAGCGCAATCATGTTCTCGCCGTCTTTCTGGCCAAGATGGTAGACTGTAAATATCATCCTTGGTTCTCCGAGTTTTTATTGATATTTTAGTGTATCAATGATAGTTTTAAATTTTAAATCAAGTGAAAGCAGACCCTACTTTGGAGATAGAAGATCAAAGTAGTTATTTTGCTGAGAACTTAAAATATACTCGTAGCATCGATGCAATAACTTAAACTGTACATGCAATAATGTGTAGTTCATTAGTTGCTAAGGTTGTAAAATTTCGCAACTTCTATAGTCTCAAGAGATTTTTGTGGAGGTCTGAGGTTATAGTGCGAAAGTATCAAAATTTTCTTAGTGTATATTTACCTTCCAAAGGTTACCGGAGTCCAAATTTTTAAGCATAAGCTTGAATCTGATAGGTTTTAACACAGCTAATACCAAGGTTAGATTACTAAAGTTTCAAAGCCATCTTTTTTCACTTAGCATAGAATACATAAATCCATCATTTGTATTTATTTTGGAAATCCGCCTATTGTTTTTAAATTAAATTAATAGGACATGGTTATTTATGCATTAAACGCTTAAATGGCATACGTGCAATACGTAGGTTATTTTTTGTAATTTAAGTTCACGTCTCAAAATGATGAAACACTACAGTAGAGTGACAAAATCAACCAGACTCTAAGCAGTCTTGATTGAATCATTACGAAGGGAAATTTGTAAATCAGTTTCGCCCGCCAGCGTGGCTACGCGAGCGCCAGCCACATCAAAAGCCTTTGTACGTCAGCTAATGCCGCTGATTCGGTGATTAGTCCGAGACTTGTTTAGTGGCTTTGTTAAGTTGTCAGCAGTGGAATTGGAAACCAAATTACGGTAAAACAAACAGTTCCTAACCTTTAGACGCGGATCAAATATCCGTCCGCGTGGAAAATGAATGAATGAGGGTACGGCTGCGAGGAAATGGATTAAAGGTAGCTTTATAATGGAGGCCAAGTTTGGCTTGTAAAGCTTCCTCTTTAATCTTTTAAAGTACCACTTAGTCTTGACCTATTTTCATATTTAAATAGTGAAGAAACTGTATGCAATGGTCCTCTTTACTTCTAGTACATTCATTATTATACTCAGGTGGTTGTATTATCTTTATTTCAATGAATATTTCACTCATTAAATGCTGAAATGTTTCTTTATTTCTTACTGTAACAATGAATTATTTTATTAAAGATACCAAGAAACTAAATAATGTGTATAATGGTAGAAATAAAACAAAGAGGGCGTAATAAAATTATATTTAATATGATGTTTTTTGGTTCAGTGTTGCAATTGACAATGGATGATTTGAAAGGTTAACAGGATTTCGGACATTGGCATTGCTGTATGTTACAAAAATAGAACACTGAGTTTTTAAGATTAAAATCTACCATTTCCTCACTTTTCCTCATGTATTAAAATCCCCAATAAATAAAGTTAAATATGTACAAAAAAATTTTAAACTAAATAGCAATGTCAAGTGCAATGGACTAAAAGTTTTGCACGTCAAGAACTGAATCAACACATGACTAGTACACCAACACCTTGTGTCCAGAGTCCAGAGAATGAACTCAAGCGATGTCACCAGACAACACCTGTCACACGCACGATGGAAGGTGGAAGACTCCAAGGTGAATGTCTGTTTTAGTTTTAGATTTTGTACACGTTTAATCTTATGTTTATAGTGTATGAACACCTAAGGAAGGAAGTAGATTTCAATCCTCGAAACATGCAAAAGGATGGAAAATGTCCGAAATCCTATTCAACCTTCAGTATGTATTTTATACTTTATATTTTAAGTGTCTCTATAATGGTAATTTGTAGACTTTCAGAAATTTTCTGCACATCACAAAATTTTCTACCTTCACCCCTAACAGCTGCACCATAATGGTCTGCTCTGTAAATGTTGTAGGTCGCCTTTGAGAATTCGGTCAGAGGGTCGGTCTGTTCCATAAGCTCTAATGGCATTCGAGTTTCCTCCACAACTGTGGCTCTTCCGCTAAACGTACCGGGGCGCACGGAGGCCGATAATACCTGTATATGACCAACACCCGAACTATTTCGGACCTTCTAACGTTTTAATTCATATGTATAAAATATTAATTAAATTAGACATAAAAATAATGTAATTTCCAAAATGACGAGCATATAAATCATGTATGCAGTCAAAAGGGTTTTAGTTCAGTAATATTTCTTGTATGGTTCAACTATAAATACAATCATCAATTAAGATGCATTATATTCACCATCACCGTTACTTCACAATAAAAAAGAGCATAATTTTAATCACCCCCACAATATAAAAGTGAAAATGAAATAGCGAAGGATAAAAGAGACCGGTCGTTAAAAGTTTTGAGTAATCTCTGAAATGATACACAAAAATATCTGCCTGTATGTAACTTTCCCTCGGTGGCGTCAGTGTTCTTACTTTTTTAGCTCTGAATTATTCAATAACGTTTGGAAACTTTTATATTCCTCACATTTTCATATGCATTAATGATAAATATACAAAACAATTATTGTTTACATTCGGCTTTTAAGTCCATATTCACTTTTATGGTTGTATAAGTTAATTAATTAAAACTTTGTATGGTCCACTTTGGCTAATATTCAGTTTTTGGTGTAAAGTTTTCACTCATTACTAATATCAGTCCTGTCGTTAATTGTTAATGTAATTTATTTAGTTAATATTGCGAAAACATGTGTAAGTGTTCACTATTACTACCGGTTCAGTTGCTATCGGGTCTAAAAGGATGCTATTTCTTTGTATATTTCAGTTTTTCATGCATTGCTTTTCAGTACTTAAGCAATAGAACTCTAGAGTATAATATACAAATAATAAGCTATAAAGTCGGTTTAAAAAAATTCTATTTTATTTTTCCTACAATATTATCAATACACCTATTAGTTATCCTTTTAGTGTTTGAATGCAAAGATGTAGTGGTGATATAATTAATGAAAGCTGCCAATTTAAATAGTACTTTGCGCTTTTAATAAAACGATCTTATCCATAAAACGTATCATTGTCTTGAAAATTTGGTCAACAAAATCTACTGGTGTCATCCTGTGTGAAAGACCAAATTAAAACGTCTAGGATCAGACGTTTAGTCGATACATACGTGCCGCATTATAAGAGTAGGTGCCCCTCCCCCCCCCCCTTATTGGAAGAACGGAGGAACAACAGAAATGGTCGAGGGACCCAAACTGTATTAATAAAACTGATATTTCAACAACAGGTTGGTGGGTACATTTCATCTATATGACAAATACTATTAAATATTGCCTCAAATGAGAAAAAGAAATTTAAGTTAACCCTTTAGGTCCTATACAATATTTCTGGCGGCGCCCAGGAGTCGATATATCCCTCAGCCTATCACAGATACGTTGTTATTAAAAGGTCTTTTATATGGATTTCCTCTTTGACACCTAGAGCCGCAGTTATGTAGAATGCATAGTGAAAGCTATTTTAGGGTTAGATTCAATCAAATGTTGTCCATAATGTATTCCAATAATCGTATGCTTTATTTTAACTTAAATGAAATTAAATTTTGGCAATATAGTAAATACGATATGTGTTCAGACTAAATTTGTTCTACAGGTCCGAAATCGCGCAACCACGGCCGTAATGTATAAAGGAAGCATCATATAATTTGTAGAACTTTTAAATAGTTGTATAAGGGTGATGCATTATGTTTTATTCCTGCCTAATAAACATGCTGATTGCTGTGTAATAATAATCAAACCGGCAATCAAGAAGAGAATACATACTACATCTTATATCACTGCGTCGTCGTTCTTTCAGGAATCTTGCGTACCTATAAATTGTATCATATATATTGTATTTATATTTATATATATATTGTATTCTTGTTATTGAGTTATTGCTATTTTAAATTAATGTGTCCTATTATAAAGATATGTTTAGGCTTTACTCATTGTTTAACTGAAACGTAAGCTTCTAATAAAACAAAGTAAGAATTTGGAAGATGCGTCCAAATATGTTCAGGAGGTGGAAGGCAGGTAAGAATTGTCAAGGGAGGAGTGAGGAATTAAAAATGTATAAATCAATAAATTTTGATTTGAAATACTAGCTGTGATAGAAATGATCCATAGCGACCTTAGAAATTATTAGTGTGAAATGTTTGAGTAACATCCACACAAGGCAGTTTCTTTTTATAAGTTCCAGTGAGATTAATGATGTGAGATGGCCTCTCAACTCTACATCATATGTCTGGTCTCCTTGCCATCGCGCTTATCTCGAGGAAATCCCTGAGTTTTAATTCTTATAACCGCAGTTTCTGCTTGAATGGGTTAATCCACTTGTAGGTCATGTATGTACGCCAAGTGTCGCGAAAAGGTGTCGCTGAGATTGGATTCGAAATCCTAATCTACATCTAATCTAACTCATTTAATTCTAGGTATGTCCTGAGAGTAGATAGATAATCATACAGACAAGAAATTAATACAAAAATTACGCTCAGCCGAATTTCATGGTTGGAGATGCAGCTTTATAGAACACACAAGTATCATGCAAGTCTACGGATAAAATCTTTCTCCAGATCTCTTGTCAAATAAAAAAGTTTCATTAAGTTAGGTTTCATAACAATTTTCAAATAGTAAAAATTCCGGTGAGCTGGGGAGGGGCTTACTACAACCCAAGACTGCACTGACAAACGAGTTTTAGCATTGAATTTCCACCATATAATTTTTTTCATTTTACTCCATAGAGTAACGTTTATTCATAAATAAAGATGCCACATGTTCAAATCACATGAAATAGTACGCATTATGTGAGAAAATGTATTTGTTCTGTGTTCTGTTATTTTCTCGTGGCTATTATGGTTACCCATAATACGTATGTAAATATATATTCGCTAACGCTCTGCCAAATCTCATGTCATATTCACCACCATCTAACACAGTGTTGCTCATATAGAAAATAAACTTAATTAACAATTTCAATTCTTTAAGTAATTTTACTTTCGAGATATTGTGCGGACAGATAGCAATTAAATTTTTTCCAGCCTCTCGACTGATAGGCTTCGCTGAAGCTCAGCCAATAATCAATTGTGTAGTTCTGCGTTATGGGTTTAAATATATGGTGTGAATTATGCAAAGTTGGCATCACTGCTCGGCAGTAACATTTCTTGTCGACACGCGCTCGGTTGGCAGGCCTGAGCTGTATGTTACACGGCTGACAGCGGCTGACGTATTACACAGAACAGCTGGTTAACATGAGGCTTATTGTTGCCAGTTATTTATGAGTACTGTATGAAAATTTGATTTAGCTATCATACGGCTTTCGCGTTTTAATCATATTACCGAACACTAGATAACTATAAATATTTATACGAGTAATTGTGTACCAACTAATGAGAAAAAATATGTTTTAGGACAATACTCAGAATAAGACTTTCAAATGATAACTCAGCATTTACTAACTGATTTCTAAAATATTTTTTTCCAGAAGTTATAATCTATACGGATAATAAGGACGTGTAATAACTAATAATAGTACCGTGGCGAGTACAACCCTTTTGCTAATGGATTTGGTGCTATTTTAGAACGTAAATTTAAACGTTACAATATAAATTTGTTGGGTCCTATTTATTTTTGTATTAACTTTTTTGTTTTTATATTTACAGGTACGTTTTTTCAACTAGGCTTATCGATTTCCTCCGGTGTAAGTACTTTTCAATCAGTAATCATAATACTTTTTAATAATAATTATTATTTATTTTTTCCATTTTAATACAGCACATTTTTAACATTTGGCATTGTTAGTAATTATAGCTAATCACTCATCCAGTAATGTGATTAGCTACTCTAATAAAATACATAGTAAACTAAACCATTCATTGAGCCAGTTCATAACAAAAACATAAAACCCTTATCAGCACCGCTTTCCGTGGTGCTTGTGTATTATACATTATACACAAACAATATAAGAAATATCACAATACAATAATATATTAGTTATAACAAATAAATACAAAAATATTTGCAACATCAACCGTATCAACAAACAAGTCTTTAAAGTGTCATAGACAATTTGACAAACTAATTATACTTCCCTTAAAATCCTGCTATAATCATATACAACTATTTAATTAATATCAGTCTTAACCTAAACAATAAATTCTCTATTTCAAATTACAAAAGAAGTTTATTAAAATTGTACACTTATTCACATCAAATTTACCATTGTATAAATATTACCATACCACTTCATATAAATAACTAACACTAGTGTTTCCGACATTCAATATTTTATTTTTTTTAGAAAATAATTTAAAGAGTAACACAATTTAACTTCATCTGGCAGATTATTAAAACATTTTTGACCAACACAAGAAAAGGATTATTGTTAATAAACACAACCAAAAAAATTGTTCCCTATTATAATATTTAATAGTATTAATAGTTTTGTAATAATGTAATATTTTGTATGTTATAGTGAGTTAAATGTAACAATTGCCTACTGAATTTACTAGTGTAGGTGTACAAACCCATTATTATTCTCACTCTCTACTCTATATTAATGATGCACACCAGTCCATTCATTTTGAAGTCCTAGTTTTGAGTGCAGGGTTTAATCTTAATTTTTACGACCCCATTTGCATTTTAAGTACATAAAGTTATTATTTTCCTTCAAAGAATCTTACAAGTTTCTATCCGTAATCGTATTGGTTTTAAAGTTGATATTATTGTTAGAGAATTGCCTTTATTAAGGTAATATAGATAAGAAACATCCCGAATAAAATATTGCTAAATATACTGTGAAAGTTGATTAAACATATCTTGCACTCAATGTTCACACCCGCCCTCAAACCACATGATCCGTGTATTAGTGTCGATCGCACTCCTACCCCTCTCCCGATCCGCCCTCGAACAGCTGATGTTCTTCACGACCCAGTGAATGTGACAAAGAAAGATTAATGCCTTCAGATCTCTTGCTACTCATCTGTCATTTATAAAGTTCAAGTCACTTTCGCTCCATCTCTTCCCCGGAGAAAGTATTGGGATTTTCTGAATGCGATATTGCGGCACAGTATTTTCGTTGTGATCGAATGTCGTTTTGTTTCTGCCTGTAAAGGATAAGAGAAAATCCCCAAGATTGAGATTGTGTTTCAGCCTATTTGTGTAAGAGTTAAAACAGGCGAGAAAATTCGGTTTTGTAAAATTGTTCATTTATAAGTGCCGAGATTGCGATTTTAACCGATGGTATATTCGTGTGACAGACGTGGCAGAACTGTCAGTCGGATAAGTGGTTTTAGATCGAAGCTATAAATGTCTAATATAATACACAAGTATCGTTTTATATCCGAATAGATTTCTCGGAATTGAGAAATCATTTTTCTTATTTAATTGACTTTTATCCACTAACTTTAAAAAGTAACTCATAATAAACTAATTATTACAGCTTAAATGAAAATCACTGTTTCGGCCCTTAACATTATATGCAACAGTTTTCAAACTTATTAATGTTAACATTTTGGCTTTCAACCGCGTTCGGAGGGTCAAAGTTGGAGGTACACTCTGTTTTTAAAATGAGTAGCGAAAGTGGTTCCATAAAACTTGTTGTCTGGTTTTATTGTAACCTGGATCAATAAAAAAATCAATAATGACAAAAATGACTTGCACACAGCTGTCCTTACGATACCATGAAATGTTCACATAATAGTATGTATAGGTAGGTAAATACCGTATTCATAGTTTTTACTTTGGAATTATTGGGTGACGATATGAAATAAAAGACGTTATGAATAGGAAGGATATAGGTTTATACAATGCTAAAAGACAGACTGGGAACAGTTCAATATTACAGCAGGACAAGGCCAGGAGTATCAGTATCACAATGGGCGAACAGTCATAGCAAGGGAGATGAGGTATACAGTGCAACACATACAGACTGGGAACAGGTTCAATATTACAGCAGGGACAAGGCACAGGAGTATCACTATCCACAATGGGCGAACAGTCTAGCAAGGGAGATGAGGTTATACAGTTTCACACAGACCGACTGGGAAACAGTTTAATATTACAGCAGGACAAGGCCAGGAGTACAGTAACACAATGGGCCGAACAGTCATAGCAAGGGAGATGATGTTATACAGTTCACACGACCGACTGGGAACAGTTCAATATTACAGCGAGGACAGGCCAAGGAGTATCAGTAACAAAATGGAGCGAACAGTCATAGGCAAGGAGATGAAGGTTATACAGTTACACAGACGACTGGGAACAGGTTATAATATTACAGAGGACAGGTTCAGGAGTTATCAGTTAACACTCATGGTTCGCGAACAGTCATAAGCAAGGGAGATGAGGTTATACAGTTCACACAAGACCGGACTGGGAAACAGTTTAATATTACAGCAGGACAGGCCAGGAGGTATCAGTAACCAAAAATGGGCGAAACAGTCATTAGCAAGGGAGATGAGGTTATACAGTTCACACAGACCGACTGGAACAGTTCAATATTACAGCAGGACCAAGGGCCTAGGAGTATCAGTAACACAATGGCGAACAGTCATAGCAAGGGAGATGAGGTTATATACAGTTCACACAGTACCGAATGGAACGTTTAATGTTACAGCAGGACAAAGGTCAGGAGTCTCAGTAACATATGGGCGAAACAGTCATAGCCAACTGGGAGATGAGGTTTTTTTACAGTTCACAACAGACCGACTGGGGGGTAACAGTTTTAATATTACAGCAGGACAGGCCAGGAGTATCAGTAACACAATGGGCGAACAGTCATAGCAAGGGAGATGAGGTTATACAGTTCACCACAGACCGACTGGGAAACCAGTTTAATATTACAGCAGGACAGGGACCAGGAGTATCAGTAACACAATTGGGCGAACAGTCATAGCAAGGGAGATGCGGTTATACAGTTCACACAGACCGACTGGGAACAGTTTAATATTACAGCAGGACAAGGCCAGGATGTATCAGTAACACAATGGTGCGAAACAGTCATAGCAAGGGAGATGAGTTATACAGTTCACACAGACCCGTGGGGAACAGTTTAATTTACAGCAGGACAAGGCAGGAGTATCAGTAACACTATGAGCGAACAGTCACTAGCAAGGGAGATGAGGTTCTATTTACAGTTCAACACAGACAGGGACTGGGAAACAGTTTAATATTACAGCAGGACAAGGCCAGGTAGTAACAGTAACACTATGGGCGAAACAGTCATAGCAAGCGAGATGAGGTTTATACAGTTCACACAGACAGATGGGAAAACAGTTCATATTACTGGCAAGATCTAGGGCAGGAGTTTCAGTAACACAATGGACGAGACGTATAGCAAGGGAGATGAGGTTATACAGTTCACACAGACCGACTGGGAACAGATTTAAGTAATTACCGAGCAGGACCGAAGGCCCAGGAGTATCAGTAACATATGGGCGAACAGTCATACGCAAGGGAGATGAGGTTATACAGTGCACACATACAGACTGGGAACAGTTCAATATTACAGCAGGACAAGGCCAGGACGTATCAGTATCACAATGGGCGAAACAGTAATAGCCAAGGGAGATGAGGTTATACAGTGCACACATACAGACTGGGAACAGCTTCATTATCTCACAGCAGGGACAAGGCCAGGTGTATCAGTATCACAATGGGCGAAACAGTCATAGCAAGGGTGATGAGGTTATACAGTTCACAAGACGACTGGGAAAAGTTTAATTTTTTACAGCAGGACAAGGCCAGGGGGAGTATCAGTAACACAAATGGGTCGAAACATCATAGCAAGGGAGATGAGGTTATACTGTTCACACAGACCGAATTGGGAACAGTCAATATTTAACTGCAGGACAGGCCAGGAGTAATCGAGTAACACAATGGGCGAACAGTCATAGCAGGGAGATGAGGTTATACAAGTTCACAAAAGGACAGACTTGGAAACAGTTCAATATTACAGCAGGACAAGGCAGGAGTATCAGTAACACAATGGGCGAACAGTCATAGCAAGGGAGATGAGGTTATACAGTTTCTCACACGACCGACTGGGAACAGTTTAATATTACAGCAGGACAAGGCCAGGAGTTATCAGTAAACACAATGGGGCGCAACAGTTCTTAGCAAGGGAAATGAGGTTATACAGTTCACACAGACAGACTGGGTAAACAGTTCAATATAACACGCAAGACAAGGGCAGGATGTATCAGTAAAAACAATGGGCTGAACTGTCATAGCAAGGGAGATGGGTTATACACAGTTCTCACAGTAGACTGGGAACAGGTTTAAGATTACAAGCGGACAAGGCCAGGGAGTATCCAGTAACACTAGGGGCGGGAACAGTCATAGCAAGGGAATGGAGGTTATACAGTTCACAACAGGACAGACTGGGACTGTTCAATATTACACAAGACAAGGTTCAAGAGTATCAGTAACACAATGGGTGAACATTCTAGCAAGGAGATGAGGTTATACAGTTCACACAGACGAATGGGAAACAGTCTTAATATTACAGCAGGACAAGGCCACGGAGTATC
This sequence comes from Homalodisca vitripennis, assembly GCF_021130785.1. Lineage (NCBI taxonomy): Eukaryota > Metazoa > Arthropoda > Insecta > Hemiptera > Cicadellidae > Homalodisca > Homalodisca vitripennis. Next base: position 134,522,125 of record NC_060212.1, read on the forward strand.
AGTAACACTATGGGCGAAAACAGGTCATAGCAAGGGGGAGATGAGGTTATACAGGTTAACAGACCGACTGGGAACAGTTTAATATGTACTGCAGGACAAGGCAGGAGTATCAGTAACACTATGGCGGCGAAACAGTCATAGCAAGGAGATGGGTTATACCGTTCCACACAGACAGATAGGGAACAGTTCAATATTACGCAGGACAAGTCCAGGTGTACAGTAACACATGGGCGAAACAAGTCATAGCAAGGGAGATGAGGGTATACGTTCACACAGGACAGATGGGAACAAGTTTAAATATTACAGCAGGACAAGGCCAGGTGTATCAGTACCACACATGGGCGAACAGTTCATCGCAGGGAATGAAGGTTTATACAGTTCACACAGGGAACAGACTGGGAAACAGTTTTCAATATATACAGCAAGACAAGGCCAGGGCAGATATCAGTAACACAATGGAACGTGAACAGTCCTAGCAAGGGAGATGAGGTTATACAGTCTCACACAGGACAGGACATGGGAACAGTTTAATATTTACAGCAGGACAGGCCAGGAGTATCAGTAACCACTAAGGGCGAACAGTCATAGAAGGAATTGAGGTTATACAGTTCAACTGACCAGGAATGCGGAACTGTTCATTATTTTACATCTAGACAAGTTCAAGAGTATCAGAAACACAATGGTGTCGTGACCAGTCATAGCAAGGGAAGATGAGGTTATACAGTTCACACAGTCAGACTGGGGAAAACAGTTCAAAGTATTAACAGCAAGACAAGGCCTAGCGAGGTATCTGTAACACAATGGGCTAGGCGGAAACCGACGACCGAACAGTCATAGCAAGGGGGATGAGGTTATACAAGTTCACACAGACAGACTGGGAACAGTTCAATATTACAGCAAGACAAGGCCAGGAGTATCAGTAACACAATGGGCGAACAGTCATAGCAAGGGAGATGAGGTTATACAGTTCACACAGACAGACTGGGAACAGTTCAATATTACAGCAAGACAAGGCCAGGAGTATCAGTAACACAATGGGCGAACAGTCATAGCAAGGGAGATGAGGTTATACAGTTCACACAGACAGACTGGGAACAGTTCAATATTACAGCAAGACAAGGCCAGGAGTATCAGTAACACAATGGGCGAACAGTCATAGCAAGGGAGATGAGGTTATACAGTTCACACAGACAGACTGGGAACAGTTCAATATTACAGCAAGACAAGGCCAGGAGTATCAGTAACACAATGGGCGAACAGTCATAGCAAGGGAGATGAGGTTATACAGTTCACACAGACAGACTGGGAACAGTTCAATATTACAGCAAGACAAGGCCAGGAGTATCAGTAACACAATGGGCGAACAGTCATAGCAAGGGAGATGAGGTTATACAGTTCACACAGACAGACTGGGAACAGTTTCAATATTACAGCAAGACAAGGCCAGGAGTATCAGTAACACAATGGGCGAACAGTCATAGCAAGGGAGATGAGGTTATACAGTTCACACAGACAGACTGGGAACAGTTCAATATTACAGCAAGACAAGGCCAGGAGTATCAGTAACACAATGGGCGAACAGTCATAGCAAGGGAGATGAGGTTATACAGTTCACACAGACAGACTGGGAACAGTTTCAAATATTACAGCAAGGACAAGGTCAGGAGTATCAGTATCACAATGGGCGAACAGTCATAGCAAGGGAGATGAGGTTATACAGTTGCACACAGACAGACTGGGAAAAGTTTAATATTACAGCAAGACAAGGCCAGGAGTATCAGTAACACAATGGGCGAACAGTCATAGCAAGGGAGATGAGGTTATACAGTTCACACAGACAGACTGGGAATAGTTCAATATTACAGCAGGACAAGGCCAGGAGTATCAGTAACACAATGGGCGAACAGTCATAGCAAGGGAGATGAGGTTATACAGTTCACACAGACAGACTGGGAACAGTTTCAATATTACAGCAAGACAAGGTCAGGAGTATCAGTAACACTATGGGCGAACAGTCATAGCAAGGGAGATGAGGTTATACAGTTCACACAGACAGACTGGGAACAGTTCAATATTACAGCAGGACAAGGCCAGGAGTATCAGTATCACAATGGGCGAACAGTCATAGCAAGGGAGATGAGGTTATACAGTGCACACAGACAGACTGGGAACAAGTTCAATATTACAGCAAGACAAGGCCAGGAGTATCAGTAACATAATGGGCGAACAGTCATAGCAAGGGAGATGAGGTTATACAGTTCACACAGACAGACTGGGAACAGTTCAATATTACAGCAAGACAAGGTCAGGAGTATGAGTAACACAATGGGCGAACAGTCATAGCAAGGGAGATGAGGTTATACAGTTCACACAGACAGACTGGGAATAGTTCAATATTACAGCAGGACAAGGCCAGGAGTATCAGTAACACAATGGAACAGTCATAGCAAGGGAGATGAGGTTATACAGTTCACACAGACAGACTGGGAATAGTTCAATATTATATCAGCAGAACAGACAGGCAGGAGTATCAGTACAGTCATAGCGGGCGATCAGCAGGGAGGATGAGGATCATTCACACACACAGACAGAGTGAAAGCTAGTTCAATATTACAGCAAGACAAGGCCAGGAGTATCAGTATCACAATGGGCGAACAGTCATAGCAAGGGAGATGAGGTTATACAGTTCACACAGACAGACTGGGAACAGTTCAATATTACAGCAAGACAAGGCCAGGAGTATCAGTATCACAATGGGCGAACAGTCATAGCAAGGGAGATGAGGTTATACAGTTCACACAGACAGACTGGGAACAGTTCAATATTACAGCAAGACAAGGCCAGGAGTATCAGTATCACAATGGGCGAACAGTCATAGCAAGGGAGATGAGGTTATACAGTGCACACAGACAGACTGGGAACAGTTCAATATTACAGCAAGACAAGGCCAGGAGTATCAGTATCACAATGGGCGAACAGTCATAGCAAGGGAGATGAGGTTATACAGTTTACACAGACAGACTGGGAACAGTTCAATATTACAGCAAGACAAGGCCAGGAGTATCAGTATCACAATGGGCGAACAGTGGGTTCACATTTTGCCACCAATGGGAGTTGGGGAACTGAGATGAGAAAAACTTGGGCACCAGATCCCTTCATGTCGTTCTCGAGTCTGTAGCTTCTTTTCCATTCATTTATTTCTCTTTGTCCTTCTGTCGTTGGCCGCTTGATGATGTTAAATGTTTTTATGACAAACTGTCATTTACTACGAATTCTTTGTGTTGTGAGACACACAATGAAATCGTTTAGTAAATTAATTGAGATAGCGTAGTTGTACCACTATAATGTGATTTTCAGAAACTGTTATAACCCATAATGTAATATATTTTTTAAATAATTACGCTATACTCATTTATTGTTTAATCATAATTAAATCAATACATTACCCTTATTAATAATAGTGGCCATAGGTAAGTTTGGCTTTGGCCCTAGCAGGGAGCGGCAGTCCTGAGGGGGTTTGGTGTAGCTTCCGGCTGTATATTATTGATTGCAGCGTTGTTATTAATGCATTGGCACGTATTACCAAACATGTAGAATTATTATAGTAGAACATGAACCGAGATTTGTACCAAAACGTACTTAATCAATAAGGTAAAACACTTAATGTACACGAGCATGAACAACGTGTAAGCAAAATATTGCCTACACGGAGAGGTATTTAATAATTTATTAAATTAAGACTTGTACTCAGTATATCGCTGAGCGGGAGGGCACGTGGAGTGTTTAATATATCACGAGCAAAATTCGGCCTCTCGTAGTGCAAGATAAGGTTCGCGACAACAATTTATGTGCTGTCAATTCGTTTTGCTAGATAATTGCTTTGCGTGCTCAATTAATCTGCCGTAAATTTACATGTAACATGTAGTTTGTGTCTTACACCCTAATCCGAACATATTATGCTGACACTTTTCGTCCATTGTAATAAATGTACATTAATAGCTGAAGCGTACTGTTGTTTATGGTGTGTTCTCTATTCATCCGAACATTTATTGAAGCACATTTTCTGTACTGAGGGTTTCCACAATTTTATTTTTATTGCGTGTAAGGCTATAAAACTTTATACATATGGTAAAACAGGTTAGAAGCCCTGATATAGGAGACAAACCATTGTACAGATATTCTTTTTATAACGTTTTTGACTAATTGGAAAAATTCAAGACTCCATTAAATGATTTTTCAAAAATTTGGTTTTATGATTGCTACTGGACTATCGATAAACGGATGACGATTTATTTTATTAAACTATTTCAAAAAGAACAACTTATTGAAATCTTTTAAGAAAATACTTCATCAAACTGTATCAACTATATTATATGAATCGGAATTGATTCTACTATCTTATAAATGCTTTATATGTACTGCATCCTGTTCAATAATATTTTTAATCGCTACTTGTAATAGAAAATGTTTCTTTCCAAGAAAGATGCTGTTATGTAGTGATTGAGTATCTTCTGCTTACGACCCAATAGCTGTATTATGCGATAAAAGGGTATGCTAAAATCTAGAAGGGTGACTGATGATTGATGGTTTGTTCAATTTTCAGGTTAAGGAAAGTAGTGTTCAAGAGAGATTTCATGGATTTACCGAAGCTTTTCCTCTTGCCAGCGTCTAAAAGAACCACTTCGGTGTAACGCGGAGCTCCATTTGGTTGTGAGGGAGCGTTTCACACATTTGTCTTTCTTTACATCTTCACAGTCGATGGAGCTCAGTGTTCGTTAGAGTAACAAGACGCAGTGTCTAGCTCCCGGCAGTGATTCTTCTGCAGGATTCATGGCCCGCATTAGAGTTACTCTAGTTTAACTTTTCTTTATAAAAGCGTATCGTTGTAAATCTAGGTTTATTAGTACCGTTAAATAAATTTTATTGAAAGTTCAGATTGGTAAACCAAACAAATCTTTTTATTGTGATACTATAAAATTATATAGTTATGTGGTTGTCCTCCTCCGTAGACTAATGGTTATAGTCTCGGCTCTCTAACCGAGAGATCGCGGGTTCAGATCCCGGGGAGGTCCAAAAATGTAATAATAGCAAAAACCAGTGCACTTCGAAGCCGGTATAGCTGACGCTGAGGCTTAAATGAGAGAAAAAAGTTACGTGGTTAATGTACGAGACACAAAAACATATTATTTTAAACTATTCGAATTAACATAATTATGGTAATACCCCTATCAGGGTTTAGATTTCTGTTGCAATCAATCCATAAAACAAGATCCTTTATTTGTTCCGTAGGGAGATGGTTATTTTATATCTTTACATAACGAGCATTGTAATGGATTCAATATGTATCATAAATGGGGAGATAAAACAGTGAGGAGAAATGAAGTTCTAGTAAATCAGTCGAGTGCTTTATGAGAATTAACGGAGTGCAGTAATGAACCGAGTGATATAAATAGGAATTACGGACTTCAGTAATTAACATAGAACTTTAGAGAATAATTACGGACTTCATTAATCAACCGAGTGCTGTAAAGAGGACTCACGGACTGCAGTAATCAACTTGGTACTGCAGAGAGGAATTATGGACTTCAATAATCAACCGAATGTGATGTATATAGGTATTACGGACTGCGGTAATTAACATAGAACTTTAGAAAAGAATTACTGACTACTAATCAACCGAGTGCTGTAAAGAGGACTTTTGTACTGCAATAATCAACCTAGTGATATAAATAGGTATTACGGACTGCAGTAATTAACATAGAACTTTAGAGAATACTGTAATTACAGACTTCATTAATCAACCGAGTGCTTTATAAGGATTTACGGAGTACAGTAATGAACCGAGTGATATAAACAGGAATTACGGACTGCAGTAATTAACATAGAACTTATAGATAATACTGTAATTACAGACTCCATTAATCAACCGAGTGCTTTATAAGGATTTACGGAGTACAGTAATGAACCGAGTGATATAAACAGGAATTACGGACTGCAGTAATTAACATAGAACTTTAGAGAATACTGTAATTACAGACTTCATTAATCAACCGAGTGCTTTATAAGGATTTACGGAGTACAGTAATGAACCCGAGTGATATAAACAGGAATTACGGACTGCAGTAATTAACATAGAACTTTAGAGAATAATTACGGACTTCATTAATCAACCGAGTGCTTTATAAGGATTTACGGAGTACAGTAATGAACCGAGTGATATAAACAGGAATTACGGACTGCAGTAATTAACATAGAACTTTAGAGAATAATTACGGACTTCATTAATCAACCGAGTGCTGTAAAGAGGACTCACGGACTGCAGTAATCAACTTGGTACTGCAGAGAGGAATTATGGACTTCAATAACCAACCGAATGTGATGTAAATAGGAATTACGAACTGCTGGAATCAACATATAACTGTAGGAATTACGGAATCCACGGATTAACCGAGTGCTGTAATGAGGATTTACGGACTGTAGTAATCAAACTAGTACTGTAGATAATAATTACGGACTTCATTAATCAACTGAGTGTTGTAAAGTAGGTTACGGTCGTTAATGTATATTGTTCAAAATATCTAGCCAAAGCGATTCGGATGAAAGATTGTGATTGAAGTGTCCAACATAGGATTTTGACTCAGGAATATAAGATGTAATAAAGAGGGAAACGTTTTGCATTCTTACATTTTGCTTGTCACATCATGAAGGAAAATACTATTATAATTTTCAACTAAATACTTATGCTGTAAAATTTGTACTCTGCGGGTGTGGATTCTTCTGTAACACCATGTGTTAGTGGTGTGGAGGTGAGCAACGGTTGTGACGCGTGTGGCATGTTTTGCTACCGAATGACAGGACCTTGTTAGCCTGTCGTCGCTCTGGCTAGCTGATTGATTTATAGATCCAACCTCCCAGATCATTTTGCTGGGTAGTTTGTAACTTCGTGAGGTTTGGATTATTGTCAAGCAACTGCGCTAGTTACTTCGGGTAACCAGGGTCACGTAAAAATTATACAACGTCACGTTCTCACTCCCATTTCACTACTGATGTACTCTAAAACTAGTATTTCGGGGATAAAAATTAATTTTGTTGCTTAGTTACATTCACGTGTGTTATGAATAGAATTACCACAAAGAATTTGTTGGTTGGTTTCCCCCCCCTTTTTTCCTCATTTAAGCCTCAGCGTCAGCTATGCCGGCTTCGAAGTGCACTGGTCTTTATTTATTATTATTATTTCACTTTTGGACCTCCCCGGGATTTGAACCCGTGATTTCTCGGTTAGAGAGCCGAGACTATAATTCCATTAGTCTACGGAGGAGGACTTGTTGGTTGTTATTATAGTGAAATATTCAATATTCTGAGTAAAGGAACTCAGTTTCAAACACACTAGTTTAGCTTATCCGGACGGAGAAACATTTTTATCCTCAAGACAAAAGGAGATCGAGCGACGAGGTCACAGTTCACAGTCTAGACTGTCGTCTCTTCCATCCCAGACCAATAATAGCTCACCAACCGTCTTTTCGATCCGACTAATTTAACTTCAAAGGGATTTCCTACAAGAGGTTTTGTAGCCTATAAGTGTATTGGATTATAGCAGGAGCTGTCAGTTTGATTACAAAACTTAATAACACTGTCCAAGATTTTCTTCGGTGTCTTTTACTTACTTGCTTTTAAAAAGTACAAAGATGTTTGGTTGAGGATGTTTTGATTTTTTTCATCTATAAAACATTAATTAAACTGGATTTTGCCGTGAAATCGGTTAAATTTACGAATCTCTTCCACGTAATGTCAACACATTTACACATAGATTGTGTTTATTTTTTCAATGAATAAAATCATTGGAGATGTAATAGTAATTCTTTGTCCAAAATCCATCGGGGAGGTAAGTAAGGAACCCTTTATCCAAGAAAGCATCCACGACAAGGATATATTAGGGTGATCAATTCCGCGAACATCTGTCACTGCAGACAGGTGCAGACGGCGAGCGTCACAACGAGATGGCGAGATGTGGTGTCGTTAGACGTGAATGTCGTCGTTCCCATCTACCTATCGTTCGCGTTTGCTGTAACATCAGTGTATTATTGGTCTTTTCAAGCCTACGTCATTTTTGTCCTTGGTAGTTGTGTTATCGTACAGTGCGCAATATTACTCGTTTATTTACAGACAGTAACTGTCTTGAGACTATAGACTATGATGTCCTCTGGTGTGTCTTTCGGAAGGGAATACAAATAGATGTATCTATCCAGAAGTATCGCAAACTTTAAAAGATTTGTAACTTTCAAGTGAAGAATGTATAAATAAATAACATTATTAACAGAAGTGATTTTAGATCATAATTGAAAACATCTTGTATCAGTAAGGTTTACATTTATGGTATGTTTTGGTACTTACAATGCTTAACAAACACACACACACACACACACACACACACACACACACACACACACACACACACACACACACACACACACACACATATATATATTTGTATAGGTTTAAAAATTAAATATGTTTAGTACCCGTGACATACACCTAAATTGGAACCTTGCCGCTATAAGTTTATTTCACATATACTTATCCCAAATCGCTTGTATTCCTGAACACTGTACCTCATTTTCTCATAGGTTATCCATCCACTTAACATAATATCAACCTTCTCTCGTTAAATGCTTGAGTTTTAAAAAAATTGGATAAAGATAGTAATATCACCCCTTTGTTCTATTATAAATGTTGGAACTTCATAAATATATTACTTAAGTTTCATTAACAAGATACTTTGTTTGAGAAATTGCATAACAACGTAATAGTACTTGGGCAGGACAGCAAATCTGCTTTAGGACTATCGTTATCTAAACTATCAACCGGTCTTTATAGCTATTAATTATTTTGTATTACACCAATGGTAATTTGTGAATGATGCTATTAAAAGCGGTGCATAGCTCACTTGTTCATGTCATTGACAACTACTGTGTGACAGTGTCGTATGGACAGAGTTATGTGAAGTGAAGTTCACTCAGATATGGGCCAGTGAGGGAAATCCTGAATCGGAGAATCGAGTGCGGGGGACAGCCCGTCCCCGAGTAACAAGGTATCTCCGCTATGTCGAGAGTCTTCGTGCTCCAAATTGCATTCCTCCACTCTTGAGACACTGCTTCCCTCCGTCCTCTGAATATTTCTCCCCAAATAACAGTTACTGAGCTTTAATGTTAATGCCTCACTTTGGCCGCCATATTGCGACATTCCACCGCCGCCTCGAGTCGCCACGTGCTTCGCGTGACGCGTCAATCTCGGATAACTTAGCGAGTTTTGTCCGCTCTAGATGGCAGTATAGATATTCTGTTGCTATTATCAGAAACATTCCCAACTGTCATTTCCAATTGAAATATCATAATATTGTCAAAGAATGGTTTTAAGCCTGGTACTTGTAATATATCGTTCTATGTAGTTTACTAGGTTAAATTACGTATGATTTGCGAATGTTTATGTCCTTGGTGTATGTGTGTTTAATGTGTACACTCCGTTACCGAATCTACATGTACAAACTCTTCCATATAATCCCTCGATATGTTATGTGTGTCCTCGTAACATTATGTGAATGCAAATAGTAAAGGACATATTTATAATCCCATCATTAACATAATATAGTTTCTAATAGTTTGTCTAGAACAAGGATCAACAATTTAGGTTTTCTAATGTTATTTACACGCAGATTTGAGAACTAAGCCACCTAAAATAGATGTCTAGACAATAAACCAACTTAGGTCGATAAACTGTTACTCTTAATAAAATTTTGGTCATGGTTCAGCTGATGGTTGTAGAATTTATAATGTAGCGTATAACGCTTTAACAAATCTAGGGTTAAGGAATCTCTATATCATTACTCATTAAAGGGCTTAATGGTCTTTTATAACATCAGGAGTTTCGTCGCAGCTGATCTTCCAGATATAATTCTGTATTGGTCCAGTGTGAAATAATAATAATAGCATTCTTCATTAATTTAAAAATCAAACCATCTAATAACTAGGCTTTATTTTCGTGTAACCTTTCGCTTTCAAGGGAAGCATCATTAAACCCACAAACTCTTAAAGACCTTAGCAAAGACCGTAGAATGGCTGTAGTTCGGCAATTTCGGTAAAAAACATATTTTATGAATGGGCGTAATGAAACTCTTCTTTAGAGTATCTGAAGGATTTAACTGAAAATGTTCTCATTTAATATATATATATATATTTTTTTTTTTTTTTAAGGAGAGGCCGATCACCTTTTAAGCCTTATTCTGTCCGTCCTCATTGCCACTGGTCTGTGTGAGGATCTTATCAAACAGAATAAGGGGGAGAGTCGATACAGTACGAGTTTGATTGTACTGATAGAAAGTGCAACGGTCACAAACAGGATTTGAATCTCTAACTCAGACCCAAATTCCAACGACTTAGACAGCTCGATTAATGCATTGAAAGTGTGCTCAAGAAATAGTCATAGTGTGCTTTTGAAGAGTCATAATGTAACGTCAGTTATCTTTCCTCTTTTTTCGCTTTATAATACAATTCACTAATATTCCTTACTCTTATATATGGTACAACTACAAAAAATATAACACTAAAACTAAATAAATGTATAACTACCGTCCGAACAGCCAATATGCAATCACACACTCGGTTAAGCTCTCATACAAGTTTAATTACAGGACACGTCATCAACATAATTGCATGGGCAGACAGCACAAAACTTGTTAACTCTCCATTGATTGCAGTCTGGTCGCGGAATTGGTTTTACTTTTTTAAACTAATTTTAAGTATATGATGTAGAGTTTTTAATAAGCTGGTGTTCCTATTCGTTACTAAAATCTGGATATAAATTGAGTATTTTATACTTTTTTTGTAATATATTTATTAAACTTAACTGACTTTATGATGTGATACATTTGATGTGGTATATAAATTCCTGCTTAACTTTTCTAAAACTATATTAAAGCGGTTATATGTATTTATTTTTCTTAACAATTAGTTAAATTGTGTAAAATGTCTTGGGGAGAGGAAGTCCAAGTGCAAACGAGGTCAAAGCCAACGCCATCAATCGGACAGGACCCGATCGCTCTGTAGGCCGGTCAATTAGAAAAAGTCCCTTACCCAACTTCTAATAGCCAACTTCCTTTTCCGCCTTCACACAGTTTATGTCGTGACCTAGTGATAAACTGCCACTACACTGAAATAGTTGGACAAAAATTATTAAATGTACATTTACTCCATAAGTAAACAATTAAAATTTCAATAAATAAACGCTTTTGCATAAAGGTTTAAACAATAATAAATATTCTAGTAAATACCGTTTTAAAATAAATTATAAACAAGAAAACAACCATTAGCCTTGAAATGCTATTTATCGTAACAAAAGTTTTGAAGATTGTTAAGGACCCAGAGTCATAAGCAAAAGTAAATCTTGTGATAGTAACTCAGGAAACGTATATTTACACATCATCTCAAATAGAAATCTAAAGCAACTATATGAATTTAATGTGCGCAAAATTATTTTAGTGTACTACTATCTATGTAGGACATTAAAAAAATCAATGTAGTATTATATTTTAATTTTAAATCATCAACTTTTTAACATTTGTTAAAAAACCAAAAGATGTGTTTACCGTTTTAAATTTATGCAACCAGGCATTTCTTCTTTTCTTGATTGCTTATTTTTGATGTAATGTATGCTTTTTATTGTTGTGTACTTTAAAAAATTTGTAAATATAACAAAATGTTATGGAAATAATTGCAGTTTTTATGTTTTATTTCCTAAGGAAGGTATAAACCGATGTAATACAGTTTTTCATTATATCTTCTGATAACTTATTTAGAAGGTAATATACAAGATGTAAATTAAATCCTAATACACTGGGTTTAGATATTGATGTACAATCTTCACCATATTTATTAAATACTTTTTTGGATTTTTTTGAAGATAAAAATATTCTTACTCCCCTTTTCAAATAGGAGTAAAAGGAGGTAGCCTTAAATTTTCAAAGTGCAACCCTATCGTGTGGTATGTCAGTCAGTATAAAGGCGTATTCATTAGAAACACAATGACATGAAACCATCTTCACCGCGACGTTTCTATCAAGCGTTATGTTTCATGATATTCGTGATATTCATATAATATATGAAAAGGAACTTAATGTTGTAAAATTCCAGTTAATATTTAGGAGATAGAAGCTATGACATCAAAAATACTAGTGAAATTCTCATCTTATTTACATACACCCATAACCACGATTGCATAAACCACATTATAAACGAAAAATCCATATAAAGATGTAAATGATAGTTTGTTTTTTTTTTGTTAACTGACAATGATTCTGGTCTTGAAATTTATACATTTACAAGTGCACAAGGAAAACGGCCCTAAATTTTCTGATATCTAAGAACAAAGAACGGGAAAAGTCTTTAAAAACTTAATGAAGGAGGGAAGGAATATGAGTATATTCTTCTTTTCATTCTATGACGCTATATTTGTATGTATATATATATATATATATATAAGTTATAACTATATATATATATATATTTAATTGTATTATTAGATATTATTAGTTTTCAGGAAGCCTCCTTTTGATGTTTGTGATTGAATATGTTATTTTCCAAATTTAGGCTGTAAAACAAATTCCCGATACATTTATTTTTGAATGGTAGTATACTCGTATAATACAGTTCTATAGATTCGAGTACGTGATCCATTATTTAGTTCAAGGCTCTAAGAGTAGTATGCCAAGAAATAGTAGTATAAAATATGTGAGAACTGAGTAGCAATGATGGCGTTATTCAGATTTTTGGCATGAAAAATATTTATATCAATACCGTTTCTCGATAAGCAGTTTGCTTAATGAAAATTGCTTCGAAATATATTGGCAAAGTTCTTATTACAAATATACCAAATATAAAAAATATACTCTTGTTATATATTGATAAGGTTCGTTGACTTGCATTGCATTGCAATCTGTTTTTTCTAAAAATCTGAGTTGAAATATATGATTACCATAAAAATGTTAAACGTAGTCAATTTCGCAAGCTAATGTATTTTCAATAGCGAAATGCCGTGATTGCCGCCAGACCAAATGGAATAAACTACAGTTTGATTTCGCAATCAAGTCAACTCGACTTGGAACCAAGTTAGGGGGCTGTGCTGTCACTGATTCCCTCAACTTCACTAATGAGGGGTGAGCCTACGATATGGTTCTAATGGAACTGCAAAGGAAATATGAATTTGATTTCGTGTTGTGTTGCTAAAATTGGTCTACTAGTGCTCAATCACCGGAGTGATTTCTTACTAGTTCTATTAAATTAAGAGCACAATTTTAGATAAGCATCGGTTTTATTAATATTTAATAGCATTCAATCTTTAATTAGTTTACTCTATAAAAATGGTTTTATTCTTAATTATTACTCCAAAATGATATTTTTGTGTACCACACACATTTGGATATTGTTTGGAATCTGGTATGTAGTATTATATTTTGTATAACCACGCTACACTCAAATAATGCGCATTTATTTCGTTATAAATCATTATTGCCAAAGGAGTTACTACAATAAAAATGCGTTTAACACTATTTACAAAGTATCCCATATCGTGCAATGATAATAATATTATTATTATTACCATCGTAAATAACAAAATAACTATTTAAAAAATATTTTAGTTGCGTACCAATATGAAGATAAGGTTCTGGGACCGATTGGAGTTTTTTTTAAATTAAATTAACTTAAGTTGAAATATTCGCATTCGAAAGACCTCGTCGAATTTATTAATAATAAAATAATATGTGTGATAATTGTTAGTACATTTATGCACATACAACATTTTTAAAGGGTTGTTTGATGATGAGACTTGACTGACAGGCTTGCAGTGAGTCATTACGATGTGTTCAGTAGACCATCACATTGGGAGTGGTGTTCGAATGTGATACACCGGGAACAAATCACTGACTGAAAGCCCAGGAATAGTAATGCTGCAGTAATCCCCAGTTAATCCCTAGCCCCAAATGGTCACCTGCTCTCTCAGTGCACTCTATCCTCGCTGTACTCAATCCATATACAAGTCCAACACTTGTTAACTTTAACTTGTTAACACCGGAAACAAATCACTGACTGAAAGCCCAGGAATAGTAATGCTGCAGTAATCCCCAGTTAATCCCTAGCCCCAAATGGTCACCTGCTCTCTCAGTGCACTCTATCCTCGCTGTACTCAATCCATATACAAGTCCAACACTTGTTAACTTTAACTTGTTAACACCGGAAACAAATCACTGACTGAAAGCCCAGGAATAGTAATGCTGCAGTAATCCCCAGTTAATCCCTAGCCCCAAATGGTCACCTGCTCTCTCAGTGCACTCTATCCTCGCTGTACTCAATCCATATACAAGTCCAACACTTGTTAACTTTAACTTGTTAACACCGGAAACAAATCACTGACTGAAAGCCCAGGAATAGTAATGCTGCAGTAATTCCCCAGTTAATCCCTAGCCCCAAATGGTCACCTGCTCTCTCAGTGCACTCTATCCTCGTTGTACTCAATCCATATACAAGTCCAACACTTGTTAACTTTAACTTGTTAACACCGGAAACAAATCACCGACTGAAAGCCCAGGAATAGTAATGCTGCAGTAATCCCCAGTTAATCCCTAGCCCCAAATGGTCACCTGCTCTCTCAGTGCACTCTATCCTCGCTGTACTCAATCCATATACAAGTCCAACACTTGTTAACTTTAACTTGTTAACACCGGAAACAAATCACCTGACTGAAAGCCCAGGAATAGTAATGCTGCAGTAATCCCCAGTTAATCCCTAGCCCCAAATGGTCACCTGCTCTCTCAGTGCACTCTATCCTCGCTGTACTCAATCCATACACAAGTCCAACACTTGTTAACTTTAACTTGTTAACACCGGAAACAAATCACTGACTGAAAGCCCAGGAATAGTAATGCTGCAGTAATTCCCAGTTAATCCCTAGCCCCAAATGGTCACCTGCTCTCTCAGTGCACTCTATCCTCGCTGTACTCAATCCATATACAAGTCCAACACTTGTTAACTTTAACTTGTTAACACCGGAAACAAATCACTGACTGAAAGCCCAGGAATAGTAATGCTGCAGTAATCCCCAGTTAATCCCTAGCCCCAAATGGTCACCTGCTCTCTCAGTGCACTCTATCCTCGCTGTACTCAATCCATATACAAGTCCAACACTTGTTAACTTTAACTTGTTAACACCGGAAACAAATCACCGACTGAAAGGCCAGGATAAGTAACCTGGCGCTGCACGAGGAAAATGGAGGTGGTGCATCATTGGGTCTGCCCATGCGCTTTTCTCTTTTTGTAAAAGTATACAAAATAATGTTATGCTTGGGGTTTTTTGTGCTGCCATCCTTATATGGCGTGTGAATCACTAGAAATAGTATTCATAAAGGTATTTCACTGCTCTCATATAGAATGTTTACTCAACTGAGTGACATAGGAAATTGTTTGCAGTTTAGTTTATTCCTGATCTCATGATCCCAGTGACAAATCATGCTGATTAATTAGTATACTTGCCTGTTAATAAATCGCTTCATTCCAGTTCTTAGAATTTTAAAACTTTAAAACTGATAATTGGTCGTTTACAAAATGCAATTTTTTTGTCATATTTTTCTATGCGTTATTAAGCCCAACGTCAGTTTTTTGAAATCAGCATGTTGAAATATAGATCGAACCAGACATATAATAAGTAGATCTTGAAAAAAGGGTAAACTAGTTTATGTCACGTAATGGTTGTGCTTAATTTGAATTGAAACGTTTCTGTTTTAATGTGGATTGATTTTTTTTATAAGAATTCCAATTTTATCTTTCGGTTGGATCCATTCAAAATTATACACTATGTTATGTGTTGTAAAGTTGAAGGAATCTGATGATAACATGTTCCTTTCCGTCGAGTTGAGGACATTATTTTAACCAAACAAATATAATTACCATTTAATTTAACAATTTAGATTGCAAAATTAAGTCTGAAATTGTGTGATAATTTTTCTGAATTTACCCTTAAACATTTTATAAATTAAATTTAAATTCTTTAATATCTTTTCTTATATTCAAATGAGTAAATTTATTCTGTTTTAAAATTTAAATTACTTTGAATGAGCTTTAAGCATTGGTAACATATTTCTTTAAGAATGTTACACACTCTGACTGTTGCGAATCCATCAATGTTGCTCACCTCGGGACGTTGGTGGGACGTGCAGCCGCTAAGTACAGATAACACATATGACTGACTTCCTGGCCGCCTCCCAAGCCCAGGGCGTTTGTCAGCATTTCCGCTCTTTTACGATGTGCCGTTATGTCGGCAGAATGGATTTTAAGACGTGCAAAGTGTACGGTCAGCTTTTAGCATTGATCTACGACACCTTCGCCTCATACGGCGTTTTCTGCGTTCTTACCGCGCAACATTACCCTCCCTGATCAACAAAGCGCGTGTTACTCAGAAATACTAATTCTTTAGTCGCAACTTCGCATATTCTTCCAGGTTAAACGTTATGGGTTGACTGAAAGAACATTAAGTCTTGCTAATGTTCACGCCAAGCTCTTTCTGTTTGTTTCCCTTGTTTTGTTAGATAGCAAAGTGTAGTTTTGCAATCTTTTATAGGATCCAAAAATTCCAAATATTTTTGGATTACGATTTTGTGACTTCATTGTTGAGGTTCTCTTCACAAAAATCATTTGTAGTCATGGTTATTTGTATAAGTAGTCTTCCATAGTAGTTTTTTATTGAAATCTCTAGAAATTCCTGTTTGAATAGGAATCTGCACTAATTGAGAAAGGAATACTATTACAAATATGGCATAACCGGATTGTAGAATAAGTATTTATTATTTGCTGCGGTAAGCGATGTGTTGTGCTATTTAGAAAAGTTCTTTAGCTCCAGAAAGGTTGTGACTTGATTCGTAGATGCGTGTTTATATTAACCCCCCCCCCCTCCAATGTCTTCACTAACCAGTTTAGTTCCAAAATGTCTAATCAAAACGAACGAGTGTTAAAAAATATAGTTTCTGGCATGTCGAGAGAAGCGTATGTAGATTGATGTGCAATCCGGGACTTAACACAATGGATTTTATTTTATTGACAAAATTGATTACTTAACATTGACTTGAGACTAAGCAAAATCTCAATTTGTATGAAATTCCTTTCAACCTGATTTTTCTCACAGTATTAAAATTGATAGTTTAATTATTTTATAGAATTATAAGTTCGCGAAAAATTTTCTCAAGTAAACAGCCATCTTACGTACCACAATAGGAGAGGATGTAAAGTGTTATTTGCATAAAAGCTATATTTTGTGACTTTAGGCATAAATTTATCTGAGTCTCTGAGGCAGTGTGAAAAGGTCACAACTACTGTGTTGGTAGAGACATGACTAGAAAATATTCGGATCTTCACGTAAACATTCCTGACGTAAGTTTGGAACAAAGGTGAAGTGGAAACCCCTACTGACCTGCACCCATGATAAGTACACACCTCACTTGTGGTAATTTGTACGTGTCTATCTGGCATTGTTTCCTTAAAAAAACTATTTTAAAGTTTCACAATCAATATTTAATATTCTTATTTTTGTTAGAATCCTGTTTTCCAAGCATTTTGTGTAGCATCTGCTGGGTAATGAACTCTTGCTAAAGACTCTAATTAATTGAACCAATAATTTACTGATTTAATTCTTGTTAAGTACGTGGATATCGCCAATGCAATAAACCCCAATCAATGCATCATATTGGAAATGTACTGATATATTCAATGAATAGCATACTAGCACTACCGATTGTATTCTATGATAATAACCTGTATTCTACAAGATTATTACATAATATACAATGAAAGTTTCTGTAAGGAATGGTACAGTACAGTAATGTGGAGTTTCTTATAATTTACTTTATGGCGCATTCATATTGGTGAATTCTGCTAACGAACACTGTACTGATGCGTACTTTGTTGGAGTGTACTTGTTGTGTGCTTTGTATTTGGGTCTCAATAATAATTTCATTCCTTATTCAGCCGAACCCCTTGGATGGGTAGGGTACGATAAGCGGACCCGGTTTTTTATATCAAAATTGGCAAACGATATTACTTAATCATAACAATCGATATAATTCATCGATACTGATTAATTATTTTGAACAATTCACTTAAATAATATATATCAACAGCTGTAAACACACTTTCAAATAATACACGTAAGGTAATATTCCAATTCTACATAAGTAACATTTGATTATTAAAAAATAGCAGTCGATTTTTGAAAATTACACGACATTGCTTTTAAAGATGATAAGACATGTTTTTCGTGGCTTCAACATGTTGGACTCGTACCGAAAAACCCATTGTTTGAAATTTGTGGGAAAGAAACAACTGTAACTGTGAGAGGAGCAAATATGGTCGTCTTCAGTTTTCCTAATTTTGGTTATAGTAATTTGTTTGATCACTGTAAATATTAAATTCACATTTTAATTTAAAACATATGATTGTTATTGAGGACTATAGATACGTTTATATCGATTAATAGTCTAGGATTTGAGATGCGAATATTAGGTATGGATGATTACATTCTTCGATATAAAAAACCGCTTATCGTACCCTACTCCCTTGGATATACAGCTTATAACGTTAGTATACCTGACTAAATAACTCTTTCACTTTACAGTTCCATGCCATGGACTGAAGGTTAAAATAAAAGTAAAGTACGGAAACAAATAACTTTAACATTATTTTAACAATTCAATTTAGCCGATAGCTATAATTTTAAAACTGTTGTGCTCACCAATTTCAGGTTTGTTTGGAAACAAAGCATCTGATATCCATAAAACTTCAGTGCCTTATGAATAGTAATGTTTCTGCACAATTATATCTCATCTTACCTAGTGTATAGGCGCGTAGGGGCTACCATTGAAGTCACTGACGGCGGAGCGGCAAATATGAATAATTGCGAATCACGTGATGTAACTTTAGGAATTATGAGAAGACCAGTACTTTGTGAATATTATCGGTACTTGTCAATTTTGTATTCTTTTAAATCGTACTTTAAGTTGTTATTGCTATTATGAAATGCGCTTATACTATGCACAGTGTGAGATGTGAGTATATGTAGGAGTGAGATTACTTTAGACAGGTACGCAACGTACTCGTAAGTGAGAGAGTTACACTGACAAGCGGCTCCGTATCTGTTTTATGATTTAAAATCTGTCTGTTCAACCCAAAAGCTGTCTTGCCACGGTTTCTTCTCCGTGACATCCGCTTCTGGAGTTAACCTTTATGCATTTTGCAAATAGCATTGAACAGCCATGAAGTTCTGGTGGAAAGTAGAACTGGGTTTTACGTGAATTGATTCACCTTAATGTACTTTGGTTTGTGAATTATTAGATATTACTAGGTATAATTAGGTAGTTTAATCCTTGTAATACTTGTACATCTAAGCTGAGGAGGAGAGTTAATTTATTCGCGTTTATTCCGGCAGTTGTAAAACTTCTATGCTGTATACTAATTGCAGAAACCAACTTGCCTTGTGCTTATTTATCATACTGCCATCGATGTTATTTGCCTATTATTTCTATTCTGGAGTGCCGATGGCCGAGTGGTCTAAGACGTTGGACTTTGGGTCTGAATTAGAGATAGCCTGTGACCGTTCCACTTTTTATCAGTGCCTTCGACCTTGTACTGTATCGACTCTCCCCCTTGTTCTGTTTGATAAGATCCTCACCCAGGCCAGTGGCTCATGAGAACGAATAAGGATTGAAAGGGGATTGGCCTCTCCTTAAAAAAAAACTATACTAAAACTAGTTGTGCCCATTCGAAAAAATCACTGCGCACTTAAAAATTATATTTACCGGAACTATTATTAAAACAGTAAAAATGTCACTATTCATATAACAAAGTAACTTATATGCTAAGATACATACACCTCTTAATTATAATTCGATACGCTACAAAGGTACTATCCCGTAGGTGTTAACTGTTATGATTAGTAGTGTTACATTTTTGAAATCGTCGTTTGTTTAATTTAAAGGTGGGCTATGTAATTATTACCATTATAATGCAATGTGAGTATAATTTTTAAACTTTGAATAATTTAAATCTAAAGAAGACATAAACAGTATTTTGCGTAATTATAATTTAATATAGTTTGATATCAAGACGACCTTATTACTAGATGACAACCTTTTTAATATGCAAATTCATATTTAATGTTGTCCTCCTATTGGTTTATTTCCACAATTTTTTGTGACTTGCAAATTATTTTTAGTAATTTCATAATTTACACTCCTTAACCAGTACGCGACTTATAATTTATTAAGCCTCATTAGACGCCGAAACAGCTTCGCACTGCAGGGTTCACTCGCAAATGGTATAAATGGCTGAGGTAAATATTTCCATCGCTACTCGTCATTCTGGCCCGGCGATCAATAACCCCATCGGTTAAAAATTTCTATTCCCCATCGGATAACTATTTTTGTTTACGAATCCCGTAGTTTAGTGCCACCTGGTGTTCAGCATTTACTATCTATCTACAGGCCAACTTAATTTCTATTATTGTATTTGCAACAACGCAAAAACGAAATATAAACTAAAGAAAACAGTGGATGCAATAATTATGTTAATACAAAATATATCCGCAAACATGCTTATTCCAATAAATTATTTTATAGAATTCCATTTCACTATAGGTTTTTAACGAAAAATGAGCTATGGATTTACAAAAAAATTAAGTACACTTAACATCTTACAGTAAGTATGATATCGTATCAACGGTTAGTACGCGATCTTGCAGCTCGCACTAGAATCAGAGACTGGTTCAAAATTCACAGCTTATAATTGCTGCCGTATTCAAGTTTTTTTTTTATTTTTAATGTATTCTATATTGAATTATATATTTCCTTTTAAACGGTTAGTTATATTGTGACACAACTTTTAATACTAAGTTGAAAACGTATTATTAAATTTGAGAAGTTTTAAATACACGCCTTTTTCTGAAAATTGCATTTAACTTAGTGACTCCATTTTTCGAAATATCCACGTAAAAGTTAAATTTATTAAAGTTCTTTCTTCATTTACGTCGAAAACCTAACTCTTTCTGAATAATTAATTAATAATGTCGTGTATCAGGATAAAAAATAAATTTTCATGAAATACATGAACATTAATTTAGTTTGAAAACTTACTTAGAAAAAGGTATCAGATAATTTAGATTTACGAAAGACAAATAGGAAAATATTTTAAATCTACAGTTTATACAATTTAGGAAAACTACCCTGACAACTCAATAGGTTTTCTAGAACGAATTCTCTAATTTTTTATAAAAGGACGGGATTTGTGCTATTTATATATATATATATGTATCGTACCTTTTTGAAACATTCGACATAAATGAGTAAGAAATATTAAAGGATTTATATGAAGTCTTTTTCTTCTATTGTTTATATATATATATATATATATATATATATATATTATATATATATATTATATAACTTTAGCACATTTACCGGTCAAGTGAGAGATCCGGGTAACGATTCCCGGCGGAGCAAGTACTTTTTGTGATTCAGTGTTTATTTAAATTATATATATATATATATATATATATATATTGTTCAATATTGTTCAAAGCTATGCCTTAGCACAGACTTATAACCCCATAGGAGGGTTCACTTCTAACCACTAGTTTATATATTGAAGTTAAACCTATGCTGGATACACTTATACGTAGATAACCCCATCGATGTCCAGAAATGGGACATCATTAACCACAAATGAGTATATTAAAGGTTGGATCGATAATGTATATATAAAGGTTGGATCGATAACTTTAGTATACTACGGAGGATCGCTGTTGACGGTGTAACATTCGACCTTAACATGAGTAAGCACTGTCCTCTACTCACTTTTCCTGGAAGAGGCTAGAACAGAGGTAGTCTTTCTTTTCTCAATCTGATATCCTGTACGGGAGGCGACGACCCATACCACCAACTACCTATGCTGAAAATCCTGCCACCCAGAATCATACACAACATTTCCTTTTAGGGCTATTTTTTGCTTTATTTCAAACTTATCTTAATATTTATCAATCAGCAAGACGTATCTAAATACAAGCTAACAAACAAATTCCTTTCAAATGTTCCAGGTTGTACAACCACAAAATACTTTCAACCAATTATTTGAAATTGTATACGATTTTATTTATTTAAATCTATGCAACCTTATTTTAAATTTATACTTTTCTTTAAACAAACTAATGGATGGTTTTATGATATTTTTACGTGAAATTGTTAAATGTAGTGAACTACATTTGAGCTTAGTGAAAATGAATATTAAAATAAGTATATTTCACATGAATTAATAAAAAACTTTTATGTTTCAGGTAAATACCAGAAGTGATGTATAATGTTGTAAGTACCATGGGTTTAAGTATAGATATAACCTAATGTTGTAAGAACTGTTACAGTTCATTTTATTTAACTCGCAATTATTGCTCAGTATAGGATTGCTCAGTTGTTACCCTGTGACCTCGCATGCTGCCCTGTCCTGCCTCACTGGATGGTAGCCCTAGTACAGATCGCACACACTGAACTGTACACGTTATACTCCACCGATCAAAGGCACCCTGCTGCAAACAGACATAGGCCCGCTTTTGTTGATTGTAGGCTTGGACTGTCTTTTTTGACTTGAACGCGCTCACGCTACCAACTGTACTAGTGGTATTGATCATTTCAAGTCACATATTATGTTAATTTTATGGTTGTTGCTTTTAGTAAACTGCAATAGCTGTTATTAAATAGTTATGATTTTATTGTATCGTATATGGCCCACATTATTTAATTTAGCACTCACCGCTTTGATTAAAAAAATATCTTGTATTGGTTGTGTGACACTTGGCACCGCTTTAATTTACAAAAATGAACACCTCGTTTCGTTGATCAGAAAATTATCCTAAACTTCACGTGTGAAATAACCTTAAGGTTGAGGTTTTTGACGCCTGAGGAAGAGAATAGATGTCAATCTTCGAAACGTTTTTTTCCATATAACCAACGTTATAAACACCCTAAATCCTGTAACACTTTAAAATTATTCATTGTAATTCGAAAAGATTTAACAAATAACTGTAAAGGATAATATGAAAAAATAAATAAATTAGTACATACAACCATCTAAACCACTTAAAACAACGAACTAATATACTTAATTTGTGTTTTTACATTACAGTCAGTCATGAAATAAATACATATAAATATGTTTATATACCTTTTTATCGTTACACATTTTTTATTTTTTATTCTTAAATAAAGTTGTACTTTTTTCATATTGAAAATGTTTGCAATAAAATATTTAGTTTTATTATTATTTAAAAATAAATATATTTCGTTCTAGTTTGTATATGAGGTTAAATGTAAGAAAGGGCCATGAGGCCCTAATTTCGCCTCAAATAAAGAAATATTTCATTTCATTAAAGAATTAGATTTAAAGCTTTACACTCCACACGTAGATACTATATTCCCATACTATATATTTTTTCACGTACTATAATATAAACAAATAAAATTTTCTTACAGTTTCTATGGAGTCATGTTTTAATATTTTCCGGATAACTTTTGTAAAGGGGCACGTACTTGTGGGAAGCCTGTGTAAATGCATACATTAAAACAAAGAAAGTACTATTATTAATTTTCAATTAACGGATTTTTATGAATTCTGTTACAATAGTATGGTTAATTTTTTTAATTAATATATGATAGTTGTAGTAGTGTTAACCGATTATTCAAGATATTTGACATCTCTGTTGGTGAGGTGAAAGTTAAGTTGAACTGTATGAGCCGTACACGAGTGGAATACATATTTAAAATTGCAAATTGTGAATAATATGAGCAAAGCGAGCGGATGAAGAGACACTAATCCGCAGTCGGACTCCATTAATATTCATCAACTGTCATGAATACTTCATTCTATTAGCGCGATGTGATTCTCTATTTAGGCCTTGCTGTCGTCGCCGCACAATTACTTGGATCTGTTTTGGTTAATCAGGTTACGTTCTCGATCACACCTAAGCATGTTACTAATAAATTCTATTGTTTATTAGTAAATACTTAGAGCACAAATCTAGTTCGTGAAAATAGTGTTCGCTTGAGTGGTGCAACAATAAAGGAGCTCGGATAAAAAGTAGGCTATAGAAAGTGATAATAAATTTGTGTTAGCGTGAGAGGTCTACTTCGCGAGTTAAACCGCTATTGTTGCCTTCTACAATAGAATTAGTGAGCCAGAAGCTATTTCAGCCCGCATCAGTTGAGAGAAACAAAAACCTCTTATACCGCCCGTTCCACTTATATTTATTTTTGATCTCAATACATTTATTCACCAAGCAATACGTTTGATGGCTGCAATAAATTTCCAATATTACCGGGAATATTGTGTTTTGGAGAATGTATTGAAATTGACTGCGTTGGAGTTTGATTTGGATTATTAATACTCGTGTGTAAAATTTACTTGTTAAATTTTATCACGCAAGCTAAATGGAAAACAGGATTTGGATAGTTTGATAAAGATTTTTTTACGAGGATTGAACATGACGTTTCGCGGATTGGTTGCTATCATCTTCTTCAAGTGTCAAAATCCTTATCACACATTGTTGTGCTGGCTCAGATTACAATGCACTTTCCAAAGCCAAATATGTAACTTTGATTCGAGGACTGCTCAATACAGGCGCACTGCACATAAAAAGTAGAGTATTATCTTTGTAATGTATACTCGTATAACGGTTTTGTGTGTCTGAAGTCCAGTTTTCCTTTAAAATAAACCATCGTCAAAAATAAATTTAAAAAGTACAAGAATACCCCTAGAATGTTCTTATAAGTTGTCAGAATCCATAAATATATCATTGTTTATTTTTTACCACTCATAATATTTTTGTGAATCAAAGTCTGTGTTGAATATCTGTGTGATCAGTGCAATATGTTTTGATTAGGTTGATATAGTTTTAATTTCATTTGTTATTTTCTTTGAAACAATTCTAATAATAGTTAAATCGTCATTAATACAAATTTTACCTACTTTGTGCGAAGTGATAGAAA
This sequence comes from Homalodisca vitripennis, assembly GCF_021130785.1. Lineage (NCBI taxonomy): Eukaryota > Metazoa > Arthropoda > Insecta > Hemiptera > Cicadellidae > Homalodisca > Homalodisca vitripennis. The sequence goes on from NC_060212.1 coordinate 134,547,239, forward strand.
GAACGTTTGCTTTCACCTTGTGCCACTGCAACAGAAACACTACGTTTCGAAAATTAGCATCTGCTCTCTTCATCAGGTATCAAATCTTAAACTTATTATTAAAAATGCAAAGTTAATCAATTCAAATTGAAGTTGTAAAAAACCTTATATGTCAAGACCATAAACGAGTCATCAATGCAGTTGCTTATCACAAATTTCAGCGGATGTGATGTGTGATGATACTATTTAATTTGAACTTTAATCTGAATTGGTAATAGATATCGGGCATTTTTTTATGTGTTAACTTGAAACAAAAGACGATCTTATGTCCTGCATCTGTACATGAATATTAGCACTATTGCTGTTCCAATAGGGACATTAAATCAACCAACCGAACACCGCAAACCAACCACCTAATAGTAGATTATTCATCTAATGGCAATTATATGGCTGTTACCATAGTAGGCTAATTGGTTCCAGTGATGAATAGACTGGGCTCAAGTGGATGGCGATATTGGGTCCTGAGGCGCGCCTAGTAACTGCAGTATCTCTATTAGCGCATGAGTCAGTATAATATTCTACAAATAATCTATTGTTGGCACCTCGACGAGAAAGTCTTTGTTATGACGGGGTTAACTCCAATTTTACAAATTGCAGTTATAATGTACATAATACGGAACGTTTAAGATATCGTTCTTTGTGATAGAACTATTTTTAAATAATCTCTTAAAAGAAAGTACTCGTATAAGATTATCAATTTATTTAACAATATTATTCTAAACCATTTTTTTACTTAATATAAGCCTACACTTTGTAAAACACAGAAATATGACATTTATTTAAGGACTATAATCGCGTGTACATGGATGAATCACGAATTATTTGGTTACTATACTCAATTCCTTGGTTAGTTCTTTAATGGTAGTGTTTATTCTTCCCGTAAAAGGCTGACCGGTTTATATAATTGCCGAACTTTTAGTTTTTTCAATTTTGTTATGCATTAGGGGTTTTGACACCTGAAGAAAGGGGTATACTCGTATTTTAGTCCTGAAAGGTAGTGTTATATTTTTTGTCACATATCACGATTGAAAATTTCCCCAGTCCTGACATCCTTTATAGTTCTTTCATGTCAAATTCATAGTGAAATCGAAGAGCTCCTCTAGTTTAAAACCCGTTTCACTTGCAGAAATTATCACCTGCTGTTTTTTCTTTTATAGCAAGGAAATTTTAAAGACATTTCTCACCCATTTGACGTAATATTAACACGTATTTATTGTCAATTAATGTCTTTATAAACAAATTAAAGTATTTTTCATATATATTAAAAAATAAAAAATAAATAAGAAAGGAGCTAAAGCAGCGATCAATGTGCCGGTTTGAACTCTGTACTGCCCAGACGTAGATTAATTACCGATATTTCCTGTTTCCGGAAAATCTGTTTGACGTTGATATAGCGAAAACGATAGAGCAAGAGCTCTTGTGTTCATGAGCACCACGTACTTGTTAATGAGTAATATATACTTGTTATCGAGCGAAATTTATATATATATATATATATATATATATATATATATATATATACTGTTCATATTGTCCAGAGTTAACACGTCATTACAAACCTGTTTTGACCATTTAAATAGAACAGAATGTTTTTTTTTCTGTTAATCACGAATGTTGAGCATTCAACAACCTATACTGTATCTAGATATTCAACTTCTAAAGTATATTGAGTGCAGCGGATTCATGTAACTACTGCCGTAGTGAGGGTGTTAGATATAAAATGTTTCTGTTTTAACTTCCAAAAACAGTGTTGTTTTTACTGCTACCTTCCCGCGAACATTATTGGTATTTTTACGCATTACTTAGACACTGAATACAAATTTCCCTCTTTTTCAATCCATTACTTCCAATGTCCCCTTGTCACTCATTAAACAAAACCTTAAAATCATTACTACCTGTTAGTGTCGTACAAAAATTAAATTTACCTATGCGAATTTACAGGGCAGTTTAGCCCTCTCTTTCACTATGTCTCCATACCATTCATCCCCGTATAAACAATACAAATAACGTTTACTTACCAGCTATTCCACGATGCAGTTGTAACACAGTACACTAGATTATGCTTTTGGAATAATAAATATAGTTTTCTTTCTATTTCGTGTCAAACTTTCATCCTCTGACTTTTCTTTGTGTAAGCAGTTTTAACAACAACATATACATTTTCCGGCCTTATTCGTTTATAGTAATAAAATCCCCAAATAAATTAGAAATATTAATTACGTCTTCCTTATTAATTAAATTGAATTCGGTACAAGTGCATCGTTATCTCTTTTTACGCTCTTTTATGTCATAGTCTGAAATCGGCTTCCACCTTGTTCATCATTATCTCGGTCTTGCATGCGATCGTCTTCTTTCTACATACCATTTTGTTTTACATCTGCTAAAAATGTATTCTCAGATATAACAATTATGACGTTCTAATATTCTCGATAGTTTACCCATAGATGGAATGCCACCATGTATAACAGTACTTCAAGGCGTTCTGCCACCTACCGCGTGCCATTGACGCCTCTTCAGTCAGTTTACCACCGGTTTGTAATTCCAGGAATTATTTTATGTTTTCAAGGCCATTTTTTATAATCACCAACAAGTATCTGACATTACTAACTTGAGTTGCTGTCAAGGCTTCATTCGCTCGTTATACGTATACCTCTCCCACTGAAAATCCGCCGTTGAAATACATTGTTCTTCGATATTACGAACAGAACTAACTGTAATTTAAGAACGTAATTTATTAAGATATTATTACGTGTTACACTTTTTTTGAGAAGAAAGAACTTTTTTGGACGCATAAATATTCATGATGTATGTGAGATGGGAAGTTAATTCAAATTTAATAAAGAACAATTCACGTAACGTTCGAAAATAAGTCTAAATACTATTTTAGTAAACATGAATTTTGTTAGTGCCTAAAAGAATCCTAAAAGCGATTAAGTATCAAACTTTTTTTTATTTTGTGTGAGTTTTGATACGGTTACGTTAATGTTATTTCATAATTGGGAATTTATAATATTGACACTGTCATTTTCCGTCATTAAGAGGGCACTGTACCTCTCGAGAATTTTGTGTTTAGTCCCATATAACCAATATTGGTTTCAAAATTGCGACATCTACATTGTTTCATTGTAATATAATTAAACTTCTAAATCCATCTAGAAACTTCTTGGAAACTACTCTTTATTGGAGAGCAAATAATGAGCGGTTTGACAACTTGTAGGCTACTTGTGATTTCAATAAAGTTACTTGTGTACAGCTTCATCTCTCATGCTTTTCTTTTGCCTTATTTATGTATAACTATAAAATATTACATTAATAAATTAAAGTATACAACGCTATAATAATTTATACCCATACATTAATATTTCGTAATAAAGAAAAATATTTTGTCAGCCTCGCTAGTTTTGTTAGAGGTCGAAATTGGGTGTTATCAAACTATTTTTGTGTATAAAAATTTAATAAATTAATTTTGTAAGTCATATTTCTCCCTAATCTAGCTTAAAATACCTAAAGCTCACGATATGGTATATAAATACTAATCAAATCACAGTGGACAACTAGATGAAGGGACTAAAATCTTACCGTTTTAGGGCCTGTACACGGCAACCAATACTAGTATGGGTGTCTTACGCTTAGTTTTAAGTGTGACAAGCTTCAATCGAAAAATGGAAGTTTAGAGAAAAATTGTCTTCATATTAAAATTTTTCTGATACGCTTATATTTCCACCTCCACCACGCGACTGCTGATTGATATCATTTTTCTTTTTTGTTTTTCTTGAAAATTCTCTCTCGACTTCAAACGAGACCAGGTGGTGTGCTTATAAAATGTAAGCAAATTTGGCTCTCGGATTCTAGATTGAATAATCAAATATAAAAATTACGTTTTATAGTACTGTTAATTTTGGCTTATAAAAAAGAAGACGGATTTAGAGGTTTTGTTAACTTACAAAAATGAAAATATAAAAAATTTAACTACTTACTTTCATGATTATGAAATTCAATTACTTTTTTAAATCTAAATATAATTTATTAAGAAGTATATACAACTAATCAAAAACGATATTTTGTCATAGTCACCATTAGAAGGAAGGTGTGATACGATTCCAAATGACCTTTACGTTCAAAGTAATAACGCATTTTATCATCATCAAACGATAGTTCGGTTTTAGGTCACCACTTCTAATTTGTTTACTGAAGTATCCTTGAAATTCTTCATAGCTTCGGATTAGGAATACACAAAGTTCAATACGCCGCGCCGGTTGTCGGATTAGCACGAGTGGAATCAGTTTTAACAACCACTAAGAGATCAACCGTCAGCGATTGTTTATCTGTTCTATCAGTTGAACCCGATAGTCTCCCCCCCCCCCCGCTCACCGGCGCTTCACCTGTTTACACGTTCTATTACACCGCTGCGCTGTGTACTGTTCCATCGGTAATCATTGACATAGCTACTACACCGTCCACACTCCACACAAGAGCTCAGGCTCTTTGAGCTCAGTTACCGGTTTTGTTACAGTCGGTGCTTTGGTCCCCCCCCTCCCTGGGATTTAATTTATTTACTCTTCTATCGTCGTAAGGACTATGAACATCACCCTGTTCTGTGTCACCCGATGAATCGGTAAGGAAGGATTAACACGATCAAACTTCTAATGAAAAATCTGCCTGACCCATATTCTCGCAGATCTTTTAGTGTCGGATAGAACTCGACAGTTCCTTTTAAAATTTCTAAAGATCTCGTGGATTCACACACCTTATAATATTTTTACTGTTTCCTACAGATCTCCCTAGTTCACCTATGATTATTCAGACATTGTTCCAATTTTCACGTTCTCCTGAAAACTAGTAAGGGTTATTTCTATCGTAATGGATAATTCTTTTTGAAAATTAATGTTGTACGCACACGCATTTAACGAATTCGTTCGTTAAATACCGAGAAACCTGCTCGGTCAATGCTTAATTGATGCCGCTATAATTGATTTTCCAAACCGGGTGCTATTTCCATTTGCTCCAGAGAAAGGATCTATTTCTAACGTATTGGGAATTGTGTTGGAAAAATAACGTTGTATGCACACGTGTGTATATGGGAATTCATTCGTTAAATGCCAAGAAAGGTGCTCGTCAAATGCTATTATTTGCAATTGTGACTAAAATATATAAACAACCACAGCAAAGTATATCCAATCTAACCATAAAATTAAATGTAGAACCATTCTCTATCCTTATTTATAAAATTAGAAGAAAATACTTATTATGTTTAAAACAAAGATTTTTTATTAGTAAGCGCTAAATTTATACACAATTATACTTGGTAAATGTTAGAGATTCAAGGCTTTATATGAAAAGTTTCATTACCCCATTAAGAAATATACAATGGAATGGTAAAAATAAATTCTTCATTCGTCCTCTATGTATCACCCATAAGTATACGAGTACAGTGAAGATACCTTGAAGCAGAAGATAGCAACACTTCAGTTTGGTATAGAGACTATGATGTGAACATTTCGCGTAAAATAATTTGATCTCAGATCTGTAAGGGATCACGAAATATGCGTCAAGTTCTTGAATCAAATGTTTCTGGTTAATTAAAAGTCTTGAAAGTATTTTTTTTTTTTTTAATTTCCATGGTCATTCTTTCTCCGCTGTGCAAAGACTAAAGTACACCCGGTCACGTCACAAACAGAATGAGGATGGCAGTCAATAAAGTACGAAGTGAACATTATTCATTAGAAGTGCTCCTGTCGGTACAAATCGGGTTTGAACAACCTCCATCTCGAATCTCAACTTAAAACTTCCTCATTACTTATTTTCCAAGTTAATGTATTATAATTTTACATATATTAAGACCGCCATAAAAGAATTTAGTTTGCTCTAGTTGTGACATAGTAAGTGTATTAGGAGACTCGGTGGCTATCCACTGGTATCACTTCCAGTTCGTCATTATGGTGAATAAAATAAAATAAATTAACCTACTTGCACAGCCAAACTTGAATACTTCTAACATTTTCAACTCAAATTTATGTATAGTTCGAATGTTTCTCCCGGTCTCTCGACATTTAGAATACAGTCGACTCTCGATAACTCGAATTTCAAGGGAACGGCTGTTTTCTTCGAGTTACGTATAGTTCGACTTAAGAATAGTTCGAGTTATAGAGCTAATATTTCACTACCTAATTCGACTTTACAGAGGTAAACAAAATAAAATTCGAGTTATAGAGGTACAAATAAAGTATGTTTTTTATTCCCTACATCCTTTACAAAACTAATGTATGTACTGTAACTACATACATCATTTGTACTTACTGTCACACTGCAATGTATGCCTACAATTCATACGTACATACAATTCAAATTTGAAAAAATCCGTAATCTTCTTCTGCCTAAGGCTTTTTTCAGAATTTAAGTCTATAATGTTCTCAATAACAACAACAGCAGAGAACACGTTGTCTGGTACGTCACTTGATTGTTCTAAGTAGCTACGTAAAGTGTTCACTGCGGCCTTTTGTAGACAGTCGGACAATTCAGCGACATGTCCAGACCTGTTCGGCTAGGTCTATGACCTAACACAGGTTCGCTGTAAACACAGCACAGCTTCGAGTTAGCGAGGGTTGATCTGAAAATTTCGAGTTGTAGAGGTAATGTATTTAAAGACTTCGACTTATCTACTGAACTTCGAGTTATAGAGTAATTTTTCTATTACTTCGAGTTATTGAGGTAAAATTCGGGTACAAAATTAATTCGAGTTACGCATGGTTTTTTTTTTCGAATTAGGCAGGTTTTCTCAAGGGAACGGAAAAAAATTCGAGTTATCAAAGAATTCGACTTATTGAGGTTCGAGTTATCGAGAGTCGACTGTACATGTAATAAAGTGTGCATAATTTTAATAGTTCGAAATTACATATTTTACTGGTCCCTTGACCTTCAAATTATCAAGTTTCACTATATATGAATATAGGAATAAACAGATGTATTGAATGAAGAAAGTGGTGTTGAAATGAACTACTTTTGCTTTATGAGATTCTTGCATACTATCCTTCAAAAATGATAGTAGATATTTTCTTAATAAAACTAGTACAATTGAATAAAATATAGTTTAATTTCAATCTTTGTATTGCATTTAGATATATTTAACCATTTTAATTGTAGAAATAATTATCCACAACCAACCGTACAAGTTTTTATCCTACTCAATATGTTCTCATAAGCTAGTTTTTGAAACTTTTACACTTTATGTTTAAACGTATATTGTATAATTGTTATTAAGCGCAAAATTTAACTCTACTATAAACCTTTAGCTTTTTATGGATGACGTTCACATTAGGTTCTGACTGCGTAATTAACAGATATTTTACATGATGTTTTAGTATAAAACAGAGCAACGAGTAAGTTATTTATAAAATAAATGTTTAAATAATCAATAATATTTAATAACGATAAAACATCCAAGCCAAGGCTGCATTCTCGTAGTATAAATGTCCCTCATACATAACTTCATACTACTTGACACTGAGTGAATGATGGCCACAGATAGATCATAAATCTGTTGACGGCTATGAGTCGGCATTGTCTATCTGTTAGTCTGCAACGGTAATAAGAACCAAGGTCGTTGTTGATTGCTTTTGAAATGTCAGATGCCAATAATGGCATCTGAACGCCTAAGACGCCACGGTTCATGTAATTACAAGATGTAAATGTAAATGTTAGGCATGATAGATTACGCTATTGTGTTGTGGGTTATTTTATTCATATAACTAAGAAATGTTCATATCAACGTCAATATTAGTGTTTGTTACCGAATAAAAATAACGTATAAATACAATTTTGAAAAGGCTATCGAAAATAAAAATAAATAAAATACGTTGTCCAATAAAAAAAACGCGTTTTTGTTTCTTTAACAGGTTATGTAGAAAATATGTATTGCTTACGTAAAGAAAAATAATAAATTATTAGAAAATATTTATTATTCAGAATAGGAACTTAGGCAGCCAATTACATATTAAATCTAAACATTTATTAATAAGCGTAAATTCCATAATACAAAGGAGTAGGGTAGAGCTATGTAGTTTACTATACCTCAAACTATTGAGAATGTGGGTTTTTCTAGAACTTTAAAACTTTAAATATTATTGTGATATTGGTTTTATATTTTTATCAAACAGTACCGTATCATTATTTAAAATAGGTTTCATGTGAACTTTTTCTCACCGCGAAAATTATCTATGACTGTAAGTTATAATCATATGCCATTGATTTTGTTCAAGAAATACTTGAACTCAATATACGTCAGTGAAGTCATGAAAATAAACTCTGTTTTAAAATAAGTGCTTTTCTGTAAAGATAATTAAGTAACAATTTTGAGCGTACTAGAATAATATATACTGTGGTATTTGTAATCCTAAAATTATGATACCTTTAAGATTAAAATATGAGTTATATGAAAATCCATATAAGTATTTTATGGTAGATTGCAGTTTTTTATAACACCCGACATTTGATTAAGAACACGAAAATCTTATTTTGAATATGTATTTTAGAATGTTCAGGATGAAAATTAAATTTTAAATTACTCATATTCCGTATAGAAGAAATAGTTTGATTCGTCTAAACGCTTATTACAAACAACTACTACAATGGAGTAATTAAAACACAATATATTACATAAGTTCTTGTATTTCAAATTGAAACTTAAAACGCTGATAGAAAATGTTATGATGGCTGTATTTAAAATAATTTATGTTCGATGTAAAATCCGTTTAAATCCGTTTGAAGTTATTTCTGAGGTTTTTAAGCTTCAAACTGAAAAATTAATGGCCCACAAGTCAAATCGAATAAGTAGCCGGATTGAAGTGACACTTTGCAGGGCAGCTTTGAAAAAACTATAAAACTTAAATAGCATTTTTTAAGAGATAAAGTCTCAAAATAAGTGTCCTACTGTGTAGAAAACTAGTCCATCTTTGTCACAACAGCACCATGCTATTTAGTCCCGACAATAGCCCCATACCAGTATCAATTACTACACTGACCGATATCTTTGAGATAAATATTTAGGAAAATAAAGTTGCTTCGTAATACTAACGAAACAGGAAGTAGTTTGCACTAGTGCATAAAGGACAAATTGTGTGGATGCTAGTATCCCACTTTTGCCTGTACTGGTGATATGTGATTGCGATTCTCGTTCACGTGACTTGTGTCCGGGACTTGCATTCTGTGCAGTGACAACGCCTGGACTGGACTCTAAGCAGCTTTTGGGTATGTTTGAACCTTTTTCTTCTCCTTCTTTCTGTACTTTATTTTTATGTATTATTATCTCCCCCACCTGACGAAGAGGATAGATTCAAATCTTAGAAACATTGTGTTATACCTTTTGTAACATATAACGGTGGCATATTGAATTGAATCATGATTTATTTCCAATTTCGGTACGTGAAATAGTGTACAAACTAAAACTATATATGTACACTATATATGTACATATATGTGTATATATATGTACGATATATATATATATTATATATATATGTATATATGTAACTATGTATGTATGTATGTGTATGAACTATATATGTTCGAAAGCCTGTTATCCTTTCGAACCTTCCATTGTCTTGAAATAAAAAGTGTGAGGTGGACGCTTAGTCCCCCCACGCTGAACTGGAGTGTGCTGTTTATTTACTTTTTTTTATTAAACATTCGTATTATATATACTGTGGTGTGTTGTTGTTCACTCATAACCATTTTTCATGCAAATATAACTAAGAGTTTTCGTTGAAAGAACCCCTTCTTTTCTTACCTGATTTCGACGATTAGGCCTCTTTAAAACATCCAATGTTAAAGGTTTTATTCTTTATATTGAAGGTTTACACTATAACTTCCCACCATGTTTGCGGTTACATTGTACCCACAAACAACTGGGTGGCCTAACAACGTATTAGTTATAAAACCACTGAGCTAACGTTGTAAACAAAAACTTTTTCTTTTAATGTTTTATATAAGTGCCGCCGAAGTGATATATAATTAGAATTAAAGTAATGTCTTCAAATGCTGGCATATTGTATTTTACTTGTTCACATTATTTAAAAATTCATCCAGACAAAAGTGTAGTGCACGCTACATAATGGAGGCCTGTAATTTGCACGGTAATGTATATTTCCGAATTCCCCAATTGTCGGGAATAAATAAACCAATTGTCATTTAGAAAGGCGCACTGTAGAAAAAAGTAGTTTGAAATGACCTCCCAGAAGGAATCTCAATTACTGCATGGTCTCATGGGTGGAATTCGACCTTCAATATTCGATTTCAGCTACGGACTTAATTAATGTATTGCGCATGTAAAAATGATTTCTCTCAACAAAAAAAATCACGGAATTCTATTAGTAGATAGTAGGCTACTATTATTTATTATTATTTTCTTAATATTTAATGAGATAACAAATTTTTTCATTGTGCTGTTGAACTACGTACTATCACAACCTTAAATGAGATGTTGTAGAGTGAAAACCATTACGAAGTTACGTATTTCATGTTTTATCTATATTTTTTTACTAATTATATACACTGTAGAAAGAACGTAATTATACCACTATTCATAGTATATTTTAAATGATGGTCGTAATAACGTAACCTGTTTTTACACTATTTAATTGTAAAACTATCCCGCAAAGCTCGTGACAAGTTATATAAACTAAGATAGCTCGTTGTGTAGGTGGGTGGGCAGGGAAGCATAACCCTGAGTACTGGAGAGCTCGGAGGTCGCCCTTATCCCTTAGATGAAGGGTAGGTGAGATTTATCACCTTCCTCCGCTATCTACGTGTCCATGGGATCAGCGAAGGTAAAATTTACACGTACTCCCTTTTCTGGTGGCATTCGAACTCTCTTCAAATTCTGATTTAAACCGCATACTATTGTAGACGAGTCTTATTCGGTAAAATCAATTAATTAAGTGTTTTAAACAAAGGTTAACATACAATAAATTGTGTTTCTTTATGTTTTACCACATAAGACTACATTCAGATAGGTGAAAACTAATACAACCATTGTACTTATGTTATTATCCTCATTTATTCGTGATGTAATCCTGATACGAGTGTGAGCTCAAATTTGAAATATTTCTTCAGCATTCGATTAAGTTTAACAACAATTTAAGTGATTAACGTTCAAGTTAGTGTTCTTTAAATATCGTAAACAAATGTTTTACTGAGCAAATGTTTTCTAAACGTAATGCTCTTGAATATGCCGATGGCATGGTCTATATAAATAGACGACTGTAGAATATTGACACTATTCTACATAATTATCATTAATAATGAGCTTGATCAATAAAACCATCTTTTATTGAACGCAGAACAGGATTTCGGACATTTTTCATCTTGTGTGTTACAAGGATAGAACACAACGTTTCGAGTATTTTAATCTACATTCTTCTTCAGGTATACAAGTCCTAATGAAGATTATTGATTTTAAAGTATCGTAAAAGTTATTTGAAAATATTGTATCTTATTTAGCGCGATAAATAAAAATAAATTCTCAATTTTAAATTTTAAATTCGCAAGAGCCACAATAGGCTAGAAATTGGTGTGTAAACTTTCTGTAGACGCGAACACGACCAGCTTGGACGACTAATACTCATAACTTTATCAATGGGAACCTCCTACTGTATGGATTACTCCATGACAGGTTCAGGTAGGCATGTTCATGCCAATTATAGGCAAGCTGCTAGAGCGGATGTTGTGTCGGAGTCGTGTGACTATCGTGTACGATAGAACGGTGACGGTGTAGATCGTCTAGGGCCAAATTCTATAGTTAGGGAACCTTCGATAGTTTAAATTATAATCTTATCATATCTGGTTAGGTTTGGATGGTACAAATCTAGTTGTGGATCTACAGTAAATAATTAGTCCTCTAGAAAGGTGCCCCTCTTCCAGTCGGATATTTTTTAAATTCTTCTTCTTCTGTTATTATCTCGTTTTATTAATAACCATTTTTTACAATCCAACGCAATAAGATTACCGTGAATTATTTTTCATATAATGCGATTGGATAACGATTCAACATTAATTAACATCACTGTTTTCTCATTATTTTAAATTTGTAATTTGTTGGATATAAAGCCGTAAACATAATTTTCCATTGTGGTCCGATAAACACTGTGTTTACCTTGGAGGGCGTAGCTATTAAACATGACCATTATAAATATTATCGCCACCTTCGGGTGAAGCTAGGTTTTCCAGCAAATTCCATTGAAGCATGGACGGACGGTCCATTTAATTTCGCGATGGTTTTCATTACCCGCGCGTACATTTGATTTAATTCCGACCGCCGGGAGAGCGATTGAACTGCACCGACGAACGCCTGTATTCATCCATTCCAGCCATTTATATGTAGATTGACGGATTGCATTGCTAATACATTAATCCGATTACACTCTATAATATTTACAATACATGGCAGTAAACCAAGTCTCGCGTTACGGCTGTACGACTTGCCATTACAGTTTACTGGGTGATACCATGTTTTGTAATTTAGCGAAAATTGTGATATTTTATACCCGTTGGGGTAATAGATTCTTTGCTGTTCACAGTCTAAAATAAAATCGTTGATCCGTAGATAGATTTGAGTAGAGATCAGAAGTTATCCCCTTACTTTTAGCGATTCCCCTAAAAAGAATTCTGTTCCAAATCATATAAAATTTGAATCAGAAAATTGAAGGAAACAGGATTTTTCCGGACATTTGCCATCGTTCAGTGAAACAAGAAATCAGTAACACTACGTTTCGAGATCTGCAATCTGATCTCTTCTTCAGGTAAAGAACTAACCTAATACATAATTACAAACTAGGTTATGTATTAGGTTAGTTCTTTACCTGAAGAAGAGATCAGATTGCAGATCTCGAAACGTAGTGTTACTGACTTCTTGTTTCACTGAACGATGGCAAATGTCCGGAAAAATCCTGTTTCCTTCACAATCCTTCCATCGTCAAAAATAACCTTCAAACAGAAAATTGAGCTGTCTGGCCCAACTCACCATTGGTAAAAGTACAACCCCTCCTTCTTTATCAATCGTTCTTGGAGTACTGAGTGCTTTTCACTCGTAGCTTGTCATTCTCCAGTGCTCCACTAGAACTTTTAATTAGGTTTAATTATAATTTTTATGTAGAATCCATAAAGAATTGAATACAATTAAAAATCCACTGAATTTTGGAAAAGCTACTTTTTAACGTATTCCCAATTATAATCCACAAAAGGGGACAACGTTGTTACAAACAATCCTTGGGTAATTTTGAGAAGAAAGCCCTTGTTAACCTTGCTAATTTGAATTTTACTTATGTGATTGTAAATTTTCGTAAGAAACATTAAATTGACCTACTGAAACCAGAATTCCCCAACGCTATCGTAAGTTAACCCTTTAAGTAGTGCTTACTTTTATGCTTAAATAGTAATCACGTCTTCAGACGTTTAAATATAATCTACCGTAGAGGAGAAATCACGTCTTGAGCCGTTTTCATCAGGAAATATTATGGTTTGGTTTATTGTTCTGTTCTTTACTAATTATACCTAAAATATCTAGTAATGACCATACAACTCTTTTGTAGAGGGGTTTGGAAAATAAACCCACTAATAGTGGTTTATATTTCCTCCAATTATCATTTATAGAGACTCTTACTTTGTCTCTATGTCAATAGTGTTGCTATCTTATGTTAAGTTGCGACACTAAAAAAATCTTTGGTTTTCCGCTAGAGTGCATTAATGATGACGGCATGCTATTCACATTTTGTATTGAAAACAGCTTTTCCAATTCGCACCTATTTTACTGTTTAGCTCAGCTTTACAGAGGGGGTTTCCATAGTGACAATGACAACTCAAACTTAATTTTTAACGGTTTTTTCAACTTTTGAATGTAAAATACATATTTTAATGATCTAATAGTTATATAAAAATGATTTCATAAAAATAGCATAAAGTGAAAACTCTACTCTTAAGACGTATTTTAGTGTAAAATTAACTACTCCTCCACTTGTTAAACATAATCACTTTTTAAGCCGTGATTACTCCTGAAGAGGTTAAAGAGATATGAAAAGCATTACTTATGCCAATAATATACAAAATAAATACTGTTGCTCATATAACACACTTTCGTCGTGAAACCATAGATCCTTAGTTTCTATCAAAAGTTATTAACATGAACACAATCAACATTAGTTAATATTATTTTGTTGTTTTTGTTGTAAATATCTTACTTTACTTACTTACATACATTATTTTAAAAGCAGCAGTTAGTAGTTATTACCTGATTCACAATTTTTGTTACTCTTTTCAATAAGCAAAGTTAAACTTAAAATACATTATTAGTCAATTATAGTAATGCTGTTGCTTGTAGTGTTTTATCTCGCAGTTATACGAAATAACTCGTTTCAATATGAAGGCATTCTGAGGCAACCAAACTTTACCGATGACCGATATTTACAAAATGGTCAAGTTAGGCCGAGTCCGCCAGGAATTGCGGCTCGGTCACAACCCAAACTTTGCACAATACTTACCGTCTCTGCTGGCACTGGCGTCAGAGTTTTCCCATTGTCGTGAAGTTTCCTCCACAGTACAGTCAGTAGGGACAGTAAGCCATAGAGTGATCATAATATGTCATTCTAGTGTTTACTCTGTAATGTTACTGGCGAATGGGTTATATGCATTATAATAGAAAATTGTTGTAAGTACCTATTTTAAAAAGGAATGAGGGTGGATACGTTTTATTCATTTTTACCCTTATATTTGCAACCAGCTACGATCAGGCTTTACCTCATAATGCATTCCACATCGTTGATAGATACGGTTTATTTTAAAGAATGTACATTAATATGCAGTCGTAACAATATTTTATTATATAGTGCGTAATCCTCGTTCACGACATTTTTATGTTATTTTGAAAATAATTGGGTTTGACATTATTTTATTATGTAGAAATGTAGCAGACATTTATCTGCTGAAAATAACAATAAAAATGGCAAACAGGACTTTTTATAAGTCAATAAGGTTTTGTACTTGATGTTTTATTTTCGGCTCCTTGTTGGGGTTTTTGAAAGACTTGGTGCAGCAAGTGACGCTTCGCAAAGCTGCCAAAATGCAATGACTTATAAGCTCTACGGAACTACGTCAAACTTGCCCTATAATTTATTTTTCATGTTAAAATGTTTTAAAACCGCCGTTTTCAACTATGCTCAATTTTTACCTAACTAAACTTAACATTTTTCGATTTTTCTAAAAATATCTAAAAAACCATAAGATACTTTATAATATTCATCAAGAAACTGTAATACCGAGTACGGTATGAAAGAAATATTCCAAGTTCTTTGAAATAATTATGCATATAGCTGATTAGATATTTAACGCGGTAAAAACAGACTAACATCCTTAACCTCTTAAAATTTAAATGCGAAGACGTTACAGAATATTATTATCTAATAAAAAATAAATTATTACTCCATCACGGTGGTATTGGTAAGAGAAAGGCATATAAGATGCAAGTCGACATAGTTCACGTATATTACTGAACATTATGAGTTTTATAATTTAAAATGTTACTTTTTTGTGTTCAATGTTGGTGTCTTATATTCATAAAATACGCTTTAACTTGTTACATCAAATTACGATATTCACTTTGTAAGTATAGATTTCCTGTTCCGTATTTCAATTTTACACTTAACTTTAAATGCTTGCAAATAAATATGATGTATATGAAAATGTAAGTGAGTGTGTAAGTGTGTATTGTCTTCTTCTTACTTGTGTAAAAAGGTATTTTAAGTTATTGATGATAAAATTTCTCCCACCGTTATGTGTTATTATTCTAAGTGTAAAAACCCTAGGTATTCGACTAAAATATAAATTACAAATTATTTTAATTATTAATTTTGGTAATATAGTAAGTTCTTATTGGTTAGAAAAGTATTTTGTTGCAGAATTCTTAATTTTTATTGGTTTTGTGTTGAATTTATTAACGATGAATTTATAGGTATTACGTAACTGCTAAATGCTACCATATGGTTTTTTTATACAAAATAAGTTATGTAAGTGCCTTCTTACAAACATAATATTTCTATTATGTGAAATTTGCTCTTATAAATATAAGGAGTAAATTTACATAACAGCAGCATTGTGTTCATACAGAGGTACTGAGACAGGTTATTTGTTATCAATAAGCTTAACTATAAACCGTTTATGGGTATTTTTGATCATATTAGTACTTGGAAATCCACATAAATTACTTATCTGCCAGCAGCCTATTTCATATCACAATCATTGGTTTGTCGAGATATCATTCATGTGAATGAAAAGTGTAAATTGCGCCAGACACTTTTTTATGTCTTCTGAGCATGTTTTGTGTAGGCAATAACAAAATAAATTTAAAAAAAGTACTTGGAGGATGGCAGTAATTAAATTAAAGAAATCCTCGTACTGCCAAAACAAGAATTTCTTTAATGTAAAGATATTCTTTAGTTAACTTATTCATATATTATTAACTTCTCGTGAAAGTAATATCATAAGAATAGCTATTTAAAATATTTATATGTATGGTGAATGATCAAGTTAAGTAAAATTGTAATTAGTTAGTTGATACAACATACAAAATAATTATTAGACAAAATAATAAATCACTCCTATTAAAAAGAAATATATTGACATGAGAAATTCAAGTTAACAATCTAATATTTGTATAACAGAACAAATAGAGAAAAATAAAAGAAAAGGTAATAAGGATCTCGAGAAATGAGTATTGCATTTGTACTGGTCAGAACCGGTCTGGGAGTAGTTCATGATGGATGGTTCACTCAACAGAAATGTGTGCTTACAGTTGGCGTGTTGTGACACACCCTGTGATAAGAAACTCAGTTCTTCGAAAGAATGTATAATACTTATCTTTGCAAAACAGAAGGAAAGTATACTCTGCAAAACAGTACAGAGGCATGCTGTTTGATAAGTGACTCTCAGAATTTTGTTCTCCTCTAAGACAGATATCCTTGATTTTGTCCTTTCAGTTGAATCTTACAGCACTTCTGCTTGTCTATTGTACTCAGCACTTATAAACAGTTGTCATATAAAATCTTTTAATATGCCTTTTATACCTTCTGTGACTACGTATTACTCGAACTCGTGCACAAAGTTTGTTTTGTGAAGCTATTGATACGAATCTATATTCAAAAATATAGTAGTAAGCCTCGCAAAATTTCACGTCTACAGCTCATTTAATTCTTGAAATGTCCTGTGGACAGATTGACAGGCAGGTATACATCGTACTGGAAATATATGGTTACATTCCTCCGGCAGACAAATTGTGTCAGACTACTGAGTGATAAGCTTCAATTATGCTCAGCCAAATTCCATAGTTTGACATGCACTATCGTAGAACTCATTCTAGTCTATGTATAAAGTTATGTGTAATTACTAGCTCCGCACCATTTTTATTTTGATCAATGAAAATTTTGATCTTTTTCACTAATACTGTTACTATCCTATTTCTTGCAGATCAAAACTGTGTATGGCTGCACTGTAAATCTTACGAGATATATCAAACTTGTATGTTATGTAAAGAAATTTTCCAACAACTCTTTTGCCCATTCGGTTTCCATGCTAACTCTACTGTAATCATAGTTTATTTAAGATTTTATAAGTTGTTTTATCACCGAAAACTTGTGGATTTCGGAAAGTAGCAGTTTAACTGGCGCCACAGAGAAAGGAGCTTATAAGGGAGGACGGAACTTCTCATTATGGGTGCAGAATTAGCATTCTAACTTCCAATGTTACCAGTACTAGTATTCTCCCACTCTTTTATTTTTATTAAGTTTCACATATTTTGGCGATAGGTGTAAAATTCACACAGTTACGAGTGATTGCTTTAGCAAACATTCGCTACCAGGATGAAAATTTAAGTTCTCTAAAAGACTAAATTTATTTCTTTGGTTATAAGCTGTAGAATAATTTGCATTAAATATTACAAATTAGCCTGATATTCCGTATTAAAAAGTAATATTATTAAAATTACATGTGTATATGTGTGTAAAAGTATATCTGTATCAAGTAGAGGTTAAAGAAAATGGATCCCTTTACTCATCCATAAGGAATTCCAAAATTAATTCCTTCAACATACCGGGCAGTACTTACAAAAACTTAATTATTTGCTTGCTGTTTGATAAGATCAAAAGCTACCTCAATATTTGGTTGATAGATCCAAACGCTGCAATGAGGAGCTGAAATATATAAGCCGTGATACATATAATAAATTATATAGTTCTCGAAGGACAACAGTTTTAAATGTTTAACACAGCTCCTTTAGTAATTTGATTTTGGTTTTCCATGAGAACTCCTTTCCCTACCATATGGCAATATTCACTTCAGTATTGAATTTTATTTACATTATCTATTGTTAAATTTTTAAATCAGTACTAGTTTATAGAGAGAATACTTGTATCTGGCTGTGACAAGGATACAAGATTGGTTTGTATTGTTTTCAAAAACAAATCAGTAATGTTGTAACTGAAAAACTACATTTATACAGTTCAATTCAGATAGTTCAATATTTAAAAGTCACTCAGTGCTTGCGCTTAAGAGCGATTAGATATCCAATAGCGAGAGAAGGGTGCAGACCGGCTAGCGTGACGAGACTAGATTGCTCAATAAACTTCGAACCCGCATCAACATTAACCGAGCAGATCCTAGTCATGGTTGCCATTAACGGTTAATTGCTAACCGTGAAGCATCAGGGTAGATTTGAAACACCGAGCCCTAACTTTTTTCCGATGTACAGATTGATAAAGATTAAAATGATTCAGATTGTTTTAGGAAAAGGTTTATTTTATGAAGGAAGTTCCTATTTACGAATATCTATGATGTCCGCGTATATCGCACCAAAGTTTTAAACAACACTCTAATAGCTATAACACATGTTATCAAGACATGTTTTCGTTCCCAGTGCAAACATATTATGTCAGCAATGGACACAGTTTGGACCAAAGATGGACTGGGCACAGAGATTCTATTTTGTTAAGAACGCTGAGCAATTTTAAATTATCTTATACTTGCACGCTTGCTACCATCTGCGCAATGAAAAACACACATGGGTTCTCGGAATATTTGGAACTTGTAACAACATGTAATTACATTTTTTCAGGGGGTTTAGAGTTAGGGCGAAAATATTTTGAAACGTATTTAACAAACTTGACAACAATATAATAACAATGGTCTTCATAGTCACCAGGGTTTTTTAAATACAACAAAATTTAATGTAAAATAAAAGACGAAAGTTTTCAAGTTGATTGCAGTTCACATATTTTGGACATTTTAAACATTTTTATAATCAACCATTTTTTAATTGCCCGTAAAGTGTAAAAATTGGATGTTTAGGATTGTTATTATTTTATTCGTCTTTATTGTGATGTGTCTGAAGAAGATATCCTTGATATCGAAAGGCCTCACAAAACAATAAGAAACAGGTAGATCCCAGCTAATAAGCATTTTAGAAGCAAAACAAAAAATATTCCTAGAATTATTGTGCTTGGCAATAACTTTTATTCTTATACGGTTCCCTGTCTCAAAGGATTCTTTAATACGCTTTACTACAAATATTTAAAAGTATAGGGTGGCTTAAAAACAGTGCGGGTGATCAATATCGCTACCATATTTATAATTAATTTCAAGAATACCTTGTAGTATTCTCTTAATGTAGCCTGAAGATGTTATAATCGTTAACTATTTATTAAAAGTTTCACCGCTAGATTTTTCACGATTAATATAGAAATGTAAAATTCAAACATGTTTTATATTATTTAACAACATAGACAATATAATTAAATAAATAAAAGTGGTGGGCTTTTACATTTCTATAACAGAATACCTGGTTATGATCTCATGTAGAGTTTTAAATCTCCCATAATGTTTAGCTATCTTATGGAAGCTTAAAACTGGGATTTTCAAAATATATAATAATATAGTGTAATATTATAGCTAATTGTCAATGTAAAAATTGACCTACTTAAAATGTATCTTTCTTAGATATGTGTCAGTATGAATTTTGGAATAGTTTTAATTTTGTTGCAATAGTAACCAAACTTGTTGATTTTATTGTGAGATTTTCGCAAATTCTAGTAAAGAAACGATTAATTTGTATGAAGTATTTTAGAGATAAACGATTATTTTATTTTGAGTTGAAGAAAATTGCCATACATTACTATTGGCTCAATTATTTGAGACACGAATAAGGAAATTATTGATTCACTATTCACTAGTGTCATTTAATTTTATGTGATTGAAAATATATATTGGTAGATTTCAATCCATGTGAATTGTTTGAGATTAAATGATCATGTTTTATTATTAAAACAAACAAAATCTGTAACATATTTGATCACTAAGCTATATTTAAATTCATTTCCTAATAGATTACCTATAATTAAATAATTGGTTACGGGAATAAACGAGTAATAAATTACAATCATTGAGTTATCAAGAGCTGGTGTCTGCTTATATGGATTTTTTATTATACACCATACTTTATGTGAGATTATTGTTGCATAAATATTTGTGCAACTCTCTATATTTAACTACGAAATACTAATAGTTAAATACCCACATAAATCCTATAACGTTCTTAATTAAGACGCAAATCGGAACTTTGATACTCCGATCTAGAATACGTAATCTAAACAATGTTGTTTATTCTTAGCAATTAAAGCAACTGTTTGTTACAGGTGTGATTGCAATTACGAAGTGTATTGACAAGTGTGCGTAAGTTGAAATATTTTACAATGAATTGGATTAGTCTGAGCATATTAGCTTCGCAACATTGTTTTTATTTGCCATTGTTATGCTTTTCTATTTTAACTTTACATATTTATGCTTATTATTTATAAAACACCGAAGTGATACCATGGGTTATAAAATGTTTAATAACGTATAAGATGAGTGAGAGTAACCTGTGTAGTCGTAGGTTTACAGAAAGTTAATTTTATTGATTACATACATTATAACTACAGCTTACTCTCAATACTTATTGGCCGCGGTCCTGATTGGCAAAACCGACTTTCAGTCCTCATATAGGCCAGAGGTCTTATTGACAAAACCCATTTTCAATCCTCATATAGGCCAGAGGTCTTATTGACAAACCCGATTTTGAGGCCCCATAGACCAGCAGGTACTATTGACAAAACCGACTTTCCGTCCTCATATAGGCCAGAGGTCTTATTGACAAAACCGACTTTAAGTCCTCATAAAGGCCAAAGATCTTATTGAAAAAACCTAATTTAAGTCCTCATATAAGTCTGCGGTCGGATTGACAAATTTGACTCTACCCTCATATTGCCGATATCTGATTTACAAAAGAAGCCCTCAATCCTCATATTGGATGAGGTCTGTTTGACACACCCTAATTAACTAGGATATGCTGTATACAATCCTCTTGGTATATTTACGTGCGAATAATGTAAGAATATCACAATATATCCTCTTCGTTTCAAATTTACAAAACACTAGACTCCTAATTAACTTAATTTGAATACTATTTAACATGTAACTAATAGAAGGAAACTGATCTTTAATGCGTTCCAGCGCAGTCTAAGTCAGAGGTTTAAACAGGGACATTAAAGGATCATTAACTCATTTGTAATCGAATTCCGGAGGAATTTAGCTTATTGGAACAAGAAGAGCGTAAATGAAAGTTATTAATAAAACAAAATTCATCAATAATTTGAAGACGAATAAGTTAGTTTTTTTTTCTGGGAAAACATCTTTCGTAGAAATGAGCATGACATATTTTGTTAATAATGAATTATTTGACCAGCACAAATAAATGTACGTGCGTGACGCAAATTTCGATAGCGGCCATGTATCATACTGTACGCATGACTTCAGTGGCGTCATTGGGAAGGAACTTGTCAAAAGCATAATGGAAGAATCTGCCGTATTACAACATTTATATTTATATTAAAAAGTATTTATAAGTATCTATCTTTAATAATGATTTAGACATTTACAATCCAGAGAAATGTCTAATGACCCCAGAATAGTAAAAGCTTGTGTTTAGTTTGTAACAAAGTAACGACATAAAAGAAGTAACTGATCTGGTTCGTACTTTTAGTGTGTTGTAAATAAAACTATGTAAATAAAATGGTTGTAATAAATTACGCTAATTCTTTTGTGCAATCCATTTATGAAGCCGGTGATAATTTCCCTTCAAATTACAATTTCAGAGGGAATGGATAGATTACTATTTATTTTAAAATATTTTGGATTAATTTGATGGTTTTTTATACAGTACACCACAGACGCTACTGACTTGTCAGGTCATTAAAGAGCAAAACAAAATTCATGGGATGACAAAATTGGCTTGGATTTTGACGTTCTATATTTATAATGTTTTTTTATCCCACGTTATCCATACTGAACTGTCTTTCAAAGCCAGGAAAACCCCAACTATATCATCCAACTGATATATGTAATTTATTCAGGAAGTTTTGAATATTGAGTTCTTTTTCGCATCCATCATTGGTGAAGTCTATGATGGATGGTTCACCTGAGTACAATAACTATAGATGTGTGCTCAGCTTGCCTTCACCGTGTTGACCATAGTGTTTTTATTCCACTTTTTATCACTTATTCGCCTCCATAGCGTATTCTAACTGAGTATCCAGTTCAGACTTGGAAACTGAAACGAGGTGATTTGTATAAATATTTTTTAACTTTCATCGTGTTATAATATTTATAAGATAAGGTATTTCCAGGAAGTGTTTGGTTATAGTTCATTACGCTACTGTAACTGTAAGACAGCCATAACTCATGCTGTTATGTAAATGAGTTCCTCCTGTCGTAAACTGCGTGAGAAATATTTTATTCCAACCAACAGCTCACATTCGCCGAAAAATATGAAGTCTAATTTAATTAATTAGCCAAAGTTTAAATCTTTGAAAATGACTTCTTTGTCTTGAAAACTTTAAAATTTGATTTAATTTTCAATGTGATACACTGTACACAAAATTCCGTCGATAAAGATAAATGATTGCATTTTTTTACTTCTTCATCGAGTTTACTTCAAGTTTTAGAGAGTGTGTAAGACATGACTTGCTCACCTAACCTGTGATTCTATGAAAATAACTGTTAAGCTTCAATATAATAAATTGTTTATTTCTAATTACTATTCAAACTAAAGATTGTCCTTAGATTTTAACCTTTTAATTTAGGACAATGGTTGCAGGATCCGTACTGATTATCCCGCCTTCAAATACATAGGAAAGTCTGTATCTCCCGTTGTCTTGAATTTCAGCTAGCACTGAACATACTCACCTTTTAAAGATCACCGAACAATTCAATTTAATACATATCAGTCAACTAAATAAATATGAAAGTGGTACGGTTAAAAACATATATATCTTGTTCTTTTATTTAGACGTAGTTGTGTACGAGTTATGTACACTCGTATTTTATAAAAACATGTGTACGCTATTGTTTGACTAACTCTGCATTCACGTTCCATTCACAGCAATCTGCTTTGTACGGTTAATTGAACTAATTATTGTACGACAGTCTTCATTATTGTTAAAGTAGTATTGATAAACTAAAGAATTGAAGAAGTATTGATAAACTAGGATTAATTGAATATCAATTAGAGCGTAAACCTTTTGCCTTCCTCCTTCATTTTAGTAACGTGTTTGAGGGCCGACCACGAACCCTAGTAAAACCCTAGATCACTTGTCTAAACGTGAAGAGAAACCGTAAAATACGTTTACACTTGTTGAGACTGGAAACTTCACTTAAGTTCCGAGGATTAAAAGTAATGCTTGTTAAGGATCGCCCAAACTGTAGTGTTAGGTGCAGCAATAGACAACTCAAACAGACACCTGTTCTCTGCTATTAAACGGCCATCGTCATTTACCAGGACTTAGCCAGGCCTGACCTGGATCGTTAGTCGGCTCATGTACCCCCTGGACGCAGGCTGTGCATCAAACTGCCTCCATTTTGTACGGTAATCAACACGGTATATCGGTTCCGGTTTTGAATATTCCGGTTCCAGATAAATACTGGTTGAGTACAACCGGTAATAAATATTGCAACTATGTAACCGTACATTACTAATTTCCCGCACAGTAATCAAAAGTAAAAACTACAGAAAGGTTATTTTAATATTCATTTACGAGCCTTCCAATGATTGCAATTTGCTGGAGAGATGAACTAGGGTTCAGTCTATACGTATATTGACAGTGGTAAAACACATACAAATAGTTTTGTGCTGGAAACATATAATTAATCCATTTAAAAATTCAATGTTTATACGAATAACCTTTATATTTAATTTTGACAATTTTTGGTTAATTTTGCATAATTTAATTGTCTTTTAAAGGTTTATTTTGATATAATGAACGTGTTGAATGATGCTGGAACTATAATTTTAATATAATAACAGTCAGTAAAATAGATCAGGGTATTGGTTGATCAACAAAGACTTTGTAAAGAAATACAAAATTATCTGCATTATGTGCTGAAATCTAGCTACTTTAACATTTTATATACATAACGTTTTACGTTTTTCTGGAAACTGCAGTCAATATGGAGTAACACTAAACCCTAAATTCCCGTTTCGCCCGCTATTCATAAAGAATTGCGAAGCTGATTGAAATTAGTATAGCATTAGTTTTTATACGCTTGTTGTTTACATATGCTTCCATTTTAAAATCTTGAGCACTGAACCAATGATATAGATTTTAACACAGTATGGTATTAAAACATTCATGGAAATTTTAAACTGTTCCCAAGAATTGGTTTTGTAGAGACTAGGCTATATTAAAACAATCCGTTATCGTATAATCATGTTTAGAGCCTTATATGAAAAATGAAATGAAATATGCCTTTATTTAAGAGGCGGAGTTAGGGCTATTTAGCCCTCTCTACCACTCAACCTCATATGAAAAACACAAAAACAAAAAAAATATAAAAATAACAAGTTAAGATATGGGATAACAATAGTTCAATTAATTATCCTTTTCATAATTTATGCCTTCAATCCAGTTTCCAGTAAGTATTAACGTTAATGCATGAGTTTAAATTTATTTTACAGTGTTACAATATTTTTTAAACTATTTAAATTTGAAGATTAAGTTTAAAGACATGTTATTAAAAAATTGGCATAGTTTTAAAATAAATAACCTGTTTAGTTCAGAGGAAATATTTTAAACAAGTTCTACATTTCTTTGTAATGATAGATGACACATTCAGTGAAATAGATCATATGGATGCAGTTGACTACTGTGCCGGTGTAGAGTAGTGCATACCTACGGTTATATAACCATTGATGTAGTTATAACTGTATCAAAGGAGACGAGGGGTTGCTCAGTTTGAGTCTCTCTTTGTGACAAATGTTAACTCGTACCTTTGAAACACAAACATAGTTACCTCTGTGTCAGATGTGTTTAACGTACTTTTACTCTCTGTGCTTCAACGTCTGTTTCATCAAAACACGTGAATCTCTCAGGCATGTATTTTAAATATATTTTATTCAAGTTTCTGTTGTTGGTTAACATTTATCCGTATAGGGGAAACAAATTCGTTGAATCTTGTAACCTGTCTTGCTCTTGTTTTTGTCTACTTATCTTGATGTGGAAAGTTATATACAATTGTGGTGATGGAAGATGCATCGTCCAATGGTAAAGATAAATTGAAATTCTGGAGATTTTGATGTAGTCAGGTTCTTACGTTCTGTTCCTGGGATGGAATATTTCTTAGTAGCTAAGTGTCGCAAAAAATGAATACAATAGTTGGCTTATTATAGATGTAATAAATATTAATTTAATATTCTGGAGATTACTTAATTTCCATATATCCACCATGTCTTTTCCCGTACATTAGTGTTTTCAGAAAGGCCAACCATATAAAAATGCTACATCCCGTACATGCTATATAAAATTCCAAAGTTATTACACTTTTTTAATGTTGCGTTTTTTTTAAAGCAATTTCCTCGTGTTTACAGTAGAATATTTTAAATTATATTTACAAAGATTGATAATCATTTCAAACATATTAAATACGTATATTCCCACTATAAATTTGGGAGCTTGATCCCGACACTGTACAAGAGTGAGGAATTAGCTTCACGTTTAAATGCACCTAACATGTACCTATTACAGTGATAATAAGTTAAGTCAAGCATTTGGCACATTCTCTAGTTCGATACTACAGTTCACGCCAACACCTACACATTAGTACATTATTATAACAGTCCTTGTACCCCATACATATTATACACAACATTCTGTAAATACCTGACATAGGATCATTGTGTTATTTATATTCCTATGTACTTCATGGAAATCTCTCGTATTTGTACGATAGTTCAATATTGTAGGAAAAGGATTATGTAAATATGGTAATTATTGTTTACAATTTTAATGCACTAGCATAATGTAACTAACATAACAATAATTACATGATGTGGTCATAAGAATGATGCTTCATTACCACTGTGCACCATCACGGTGTTCACAATATTACACTCCGATAATTATTATAACCACACAATAATTGTGTTGTCTCTATTCTAGACTGAATTCAGTGCAGTTTAAAATGTTTTATGTCGATTCGTCTGAACGTCACTGAAATAACTCGATGGATTTCTGTTGTGTTGTTACTTTAGAAGACAGTCCACTTAGTTTTCTTTTGTCAATAGTAGGCCTACTATGCACGTGAATCATTTGTCTTGTTTCTTAATCATAAAGATCCCATTTAGTTTTGCGTATTGAAATAAACGTAGTAATAGAACAGTAATAAAAAATAGATCATAATAACATAACAGTTTTTTGTGATTCATAATGAGATAAAACTGTGTCTGCTTAGTCACGCGAGTTTATGTTTTTTTCACTTTTCCAATGATATTACTACTATTAATTTCTTTTTGAACTTGGAGCTTGACCGCGATCCTACTATGGGAAAATGGAAAACCCGTGGAATTAGAATTAGTAACTATATTGTTATATACATATATTTAAAAGCATTCATGGTTTGTTAAATTGGTTTGAAAATGCGATGGTTGTGATGTATTTAGATCGATAATTAGCACATATTTTCATACGCTTAAGACTGAACCGATGGCAAATATATTAATTTATTATTAAATTCAATAATTTGTTATAAAATCACTGTATATTGTTGTAACCTTAGACAGTATGAATTGGTATATATTTTCATGTAGTAGAACTTTTAATACGTAACAAAATTTCATGGTATATATGGTGCTATAAAGAACTTAGTCTTCTTCACAATGTGGACAACGGTAGTGAAGCAAACCACCGATGAATAAATTTTAGTTTTGCCTACTTTTAAGATCAAGTAATCTTTCTGAAATGAAAGTAAGGGAGAAAGTGGCTGAGGCAACTATTAATTTCTTTTTGAACTTGGAGCTTGACCGCGATCCTACTATGGGAAAATGGAAAACCCGTGGAATTAGAATTAGTAACTATATTGTTATATACATATATTTAAAAGCATTCATGGTTTGTTAAATTGGTTTGAAAATGCGATGGTTGTGATGTATTTAGATCGATAATTAGCACATATTTTCATACGCTTAAGACTGAACCGATGGCAAATATATTAATTTATTATTAAATTCAATAATTTGTTATAAAATCACTGTATATTGTTGTAACCTTAGACAGTATGAATTGGTATATATTTTCATGTAGTAGAACTTTTAATACGTAACAAAATTTCATGGTATATATGGTGCTATAAAGAACTTAGTCTTCTTCACAATGTGGACAACGGTAGTGAAGCAAACCACCGATGAATAAATTTTAGTTTTGCCTACTTTTAAGATCAAGTAATCTTTCTGAAATGAAAGTAAGGGAGAAAGTGGCTGAGGCAAGATTAAAGCCTCGCTTTAAGATCTGAAATCAACACTAGGCTTTAAAAAACTTCTAGTTCACAAAAATAAACATCTAATAGATATTTATATTTTTCTTAGCTATCGAGTTAACCTTACATTTAGAAAGAATTGCCAAGTTTAAATTTATTCTTTAATGCAACTTGCTCCCATTCTGCTAACAGTTGTATAACTTGTTGACAAAATAATAATACAGTGCGTTTGGCCTGTTTTATTTATAACTATTTTTTTCTATGAATGATTCAATATTTGCTTTGTTAAAATTAAACGAAATACAAATAAACCCAGCTACAAAAATATGCTGAAAAGTAAGAAAATGTTAGTTTTGTGGTAATCGTGCCAATAAATTCTTTACTGTTATACTTCCATATCCGATTGTGTGACGTAGCTCCTATCCCGGCCAATGGGGTAGCACCTTATGGACCATAAACTTGATGTTATGGGATGATAAGTCATGCGACCCGTAATGGAGTCATATCTCTGGTTGGGCTTGAATTATACCCTCGCTAAATATGATTGCTAGCGTGCCGGCCTCATTATTCTTGCGCGGAATACCAAGTACTATATACCACCTGATGGAATTTCAATCATGTAAACTGACTTTTACAATTTATTACTACATCGAGACAATACGTTTGGAATTATACCCTCGCTAAATATGATTGCTAGCGTGCCGGCCTTATTATTCTTGCGCGGAATACCAAGTACTATATACCACCTGATGGAATTTCAATCATGTAAACCGACTTTTACAATTTATTACTACATCGAGACAATACGTTTGGAATTATAACCTCGGTAAATATGATTGCTAGCGTGCCGGCCTCATTATTCTTGCGCGGAATACCAAGTACTATATACCACCTGATGGAATTTCAATCATGTAAACCGACTTTTACAATTTATTACTACATCGATTGCTAAGTTTTCTAGGCAACGCATAAATTAAAGAAGTAACTCTCTCTCATTTAAAAAAACCTATCTAGTGTTATATTCCTTAGCACAGATTTGAAACGAGTAAGAAAAATAACATTTTAATTCATATATTCCGTCGAATGTCGTAAAAACTCCATTCCGTATCTTGAACCAAAGTTAGTTAAATAATTAGATATAATATTTAACTTTTTATAGTTTTGGAACCTAAATTTCTTTTTGATAAATTTCTTTATTGAGTATATTTAAAGAAAATTTAATACTAATGTTTCAACAGTAAAATACATAGACTACCATTATAGACCTCATTTCGACAATGATCTATGTAATTTATTTGTCTATGATCAATAAAGTATTTCACTTTTATTTTGAGTTTATTGAAGTGTAATTCATTTAATCATTTCAGTTCCAATCCCGACAATATGTACTCGATCAAAAGTGTTACACATACGCCCTTTACCCGATGTTGATATTCAGGTACTGAATTTGTTGATGGTTTAGACAAATTTAACATATTAATCCAAGCTATAAATAGTCCGTTATTTATTATAATTGAAAGTCTCGTAGTTTAAGTATGTATTAGTAATATGTGCGGGAAGGGAAGTATGTCCATACGGCAGCAAAGCCTTAGATACGACAATCTACCGCATCGGAGAAGGAACCTAATTGACCACATGAAAGGAGGGTTCATTAGCGTACCAAAACACACATCAGTCTCCCTAGGCACAACTGTTAACAGGCCTTTTGCGTGCGGTCCAATTGGAGTTACTTGTCCATTGATTAAATTTTGTGTATTGATCAAGGAGTATTTTTAAAATAAATTAATTGCTCT
The DNA here is from genome assembly GCF_021130785.1 of Homalodisca vitripennis. Classification (NCBI taxonomy): domain Eukaryota; kingdom Metazoa; phylum Arthropoda; class Insecta; order Hemiptera; family Cicadellidae; genus Homalodisca; species Homalodisca vitripennis. The sequence continues at coordinate 134,576,938 of NC_060212.1, forward strand.
TTCTGCTGTTTGTAAATGGTAAAACATGAGATAAGTATTTTCCTTATTGTTTACGCACGTGCATAAACCTGTTTCTTCTTTCTATTGTTGATAGTAAAATGCATTGTATTACTTTTTCAAAATGGTGAGGCAATAAAAATGTGTTTCAATGATAATGGTTTTGTTTCAAAAATGTGTAACTGTACACCTGGAGGAAATTCAACTGTTTTTTTGGATGAACACGAAAACACTAACTGTTATTTTATGACATCCTATATCACTATTAGCCTGGGAACTAACCAAAAGAAATAAACGTAAATAAATAAATCAAAACTCTATAGTATTTATACTGTAGACAGACAAGATAATTGATATGTTAACTTGAAGTAAATTCCTTATACAATTAAATCTTCACAGGCAAACAAAAGCAGCTTGTAGATCTTTGTGAGGTTTAAAGTTCACGAACCATGGTGTATTGTTAAGATTGACTTCAGCTTATAATAGGAATGTAGGTCAGACAGAAGTCATTAGTAGTTTTGACTCATTAACGGATATATCTAAAGCTTTGTATAAGAGTTAATTGTTTTAAAACATTACTGTATACAGTCTCGTACAAACTCCTTAAGAAACGTATACTGCTTTTATTTTGTTCTCTATAGAAATATTTTTGAAAATTTATCGTAATCGAAGAACGCGTTTTAATTTTTCTCCGTGATAATGGTGTAAGTCTCAGAGACTGAAAGTATTTAAGAAAAACAATTATTAGTTATAATAATGTTTTATTAACTATATAAATGTGAGCATAAGGGAGAGGACCCAAATTAATAAACGTTACAGAATATTTGAGGATAAATAATTACATTACAAGAATGCAGCAAAATTATCCGCGCCAAATATAATAGCTCAGGTACGAACTACCATTATTAGTTAAATGTACTATACGTTTTATCAAATTATTTCACTATATATGTATTTAACGCTCTTAAACATCTAGATTTATTGATCTATTTTTTCAAAATTCTATTTAAAACGTCTTGGAAGTCCTGGAACTTTACAGCTCAAATTTGTCTAATCACTTTGTGATAATATGCATTTAATAATTCTGTTAAACAAAAAAGCTTATTAATAAAGGGTTTTTTTTCACGGATACTTTCCTTACCCTTACACAAGGATGAGTTCTATGATGTTGCATAGCCATCCATGAGATTGGCCGATCGTTATTAAACTCCCCCTTCTTTGTTTGAAGGTTATTTTTGACGATGGAAGGATTGTGAAGGAGGAAACGGGATTTTTCCGGACATTTGCCATCGTTCAGTGAAACAAGAAAACAGTAACACTACGTTTCGAGATCTGCAATCTGATATCTTCTTCAGGTATGCAAGCTCTCAAGGTCTTTGATTTGTTTACTGGTTCCGGGTCCGTACCGAGAATCAATTCTTAGAAGATTTCGAGAAGAATTGATTCTCGGTACGGACCCGGAACCAGTAAACAAATCAAAGACCTTGAGAGCTTGCATACCTGAAGAAGAGATCAGATTGCAGATCTCGAAACGTAGTGTTACTGTTTTCTTGTTTTCTGAACGATGTTATTAAACTCGTTTGGCTGGCACAATTTCTCTGTTGCCCGCTGGCTAAATGTAAAACTGTTTTTTCTGCACGATTGTCTGTTTGTCGTCACGACATATCGAGAGTAAAAGGAGCTATAGTTTGATCTTTTTCATTTAACCTCAGAGAAGCCTGTTACGCGATGAGTTGATGATACATGTACCTACCTTGATAGCATAGGAAGGGGGGATTTCAATAATAGGCCATTTGATTTGGAACTGTTTTGTATATTACACCTGGATAAAATACGAATCTATGATTTCGTAGACATCAAAAAGCGTCTATAAACAGATTAAAGTTGAAGGGAATTTTTCGGACTTAAACTATAAAATCTAAGTTTCTAAAGTCATTATGGCTACAATATAGACTACATGAACCAGATTATTCTCAGTTTGGTAGTAATTGTATAAATTAAAATTTACACACTCAATTTGAAATGTATTATCTAGTATCTATATTCCTTTGTCAGTTTTTTATCAACGTTATATTGTTTTATTTAACAGTAATGGGTAAAATAACACAACATCTGTTTATATAAAAAACAATTTTTGTTATAACTGGTGCAGAGTTTTCAGTTTCGTTTGATGTCACGAATAAAAGCATTAAATAAACTCCGAAGTACTTCACGCCCAAAAATGGGCCCATCAAATCTGGAACATGGCGATGATGGTTTCCGGTGAGAAGGGCAATCTGTGTTTCAATTCCAACCTCCAATACTGTTCCACAGCCACCACCACCACCACCTCCACCCATCCACCACTGATAATCCAACTATTTCACTGATACAGTCAGCTGCTCTTTCATGTGTTATTGGCATTAAAGTAATAATAACAAATTGCTTATAACGATTGACTAGCCGTTTAACATGGCAAAATGCAAAGGCAAATGCCTTTTTATGTAAATGGTTCCCACCTATGATTTTGACAGTATCAATAGTGTGCAAATAACAAAGTCAGTTAAGAAACGTTAAGTTTGACTGGTAATAAAAGCATCTTGAGAATCTCTAATTATGAATCCCTTTATCAATTAAAATATCTAAAACTTTGTAACAGAACATTTTCTGTAAATTCATATTTTTGTTTTGTATTGTTGAAAATGCAATCAAAATAGTGAATTTATTTGGCTGGTCTGTCTGTAGTACAGTCTGTACGATATCTTTATAACAATTTTAACTGCAGATTTGAAATTTAAATGAATCTACGTTTGTGTATAGGCAGCATTGAATTATATTATGGTGCATGTCACTCTATGTAGTTTGGCTGAGCAATAGCGAACATGTGTGTAGTCTTGTTCTGGATAATCACTATGGAAACGACAGAATCGCGTAATAAATACATCTGTAGACAAACTGAGTACAGACATATGACATTTTAACATGTCACACAGTAACATATGTAGCCTAATAAAGTGAGCTGTAGACTGAAAATTTAGCATATAATCTACTTCTATCCACGGCGATATTGTGTAGATTCTATGTATACAATATAAATCTTGACAATACGATCACTAAAACACTTCACAGTCCACGTTGTTCAATTGATGCAAAGTATCCTAGCGTTTTATCGTCCTCCATTAAATAGTGTAATAAAATCCGTTTCCCAACGTTATAGTGATTTTTAAGCGCTCACATTGTAAGACTCGCCGTACGCAATCATTTTTCGTGTATATTAAAATAGACCAGGTCTCAATAATGCATTCGTTCAAATATAGAAAATAAAGTAACAATTTTGTCGTATTTAAAAACCGAATGGAATAGGGTATATAAAAGTAAATTAACTGGGATTAAGTAATATAAATATATAGTGATTAGTTACAATGCTCCTTTGTGACCAGGTAGATATACGCACAATTCAACAAGCAACAGGTCACATCGGCGTTCATTCACCAATTATTGAACAGATTGTACATTAGCCGGTGTTGGGTCTGCGCTAACGGTTGACACTCCATTTAATGTGTTGTTCAAGTCGATTTGTTTTCCTGAGCACTCTCCTCGACTTCATTTCATTACAACTGAGAACGGATGTGTCAACCAAGGTAACTGTGTAATATATACATCATTGATTTCAGAATTTTATTGGAGAAAACATACGATTTTTATTTTATATATCTGGCTGTCATCACTAGAACTAATGTTGATACTGCACATGAACTTTAGCAGTTTTAGCAAAGGTTGATGAGGTCATCATGCAAAAAATATCAAGTTTATTAGAAATTTGTTACAATGGCACCTGTGAAAAGGTTACATGATTTTTATTACAATTGTATTTATTTCACAATTTTCTCGTTGCCATCATTCTTACCCGTAGAACGTGATGTTGCTTGCATAGACATGCAGCTTCGTAAAAAATTTAGTAGTCAGTTTGTTCTTGATATATCGTGTTGACAGAGAGACATTTATACAAACAAATGAAAATTTTCCAGCCCCTCGAGTGGTAGACTTAGCTAAAGCTCAGCAAATAACTATAAATAGTACAAAGATTTTTAAGTCACACAGTCTTATGACATGATATTTGATTATTGGCAGAGCGTATGGAAAGCCTTTTCTGGTTCTTATTCTTGCGACCAATAAATATCTTGCCAAATAATTGCGACTGAACAAGTCATTAAACTTCGAGGAACAATTACAGCATTGCAAGGATTTCCTCTGCTTAAGAAGACAACGGTTTACTATGGTCACTTAAACAAGGTGCTTTAAGTAAGCGTAGTTTTGGCGAAAAGAGTCATATGAAATGTGAATAGAAACAATAAAAGTATTCAATCACTCAAATTACCAAGCCTGCTTTTTTAGTGAACACATTTATTTTAATAATGTTGAATATGAAAAGCTTAGATTTGGTTGGTAATGTAATAATGCATAAATAAGCAATAATGTAAATTGTCACCGCATATGGAAGATATGGCAACACACCTTCTAACGTGTTATACAACATTTTTAAATCTCTGTTTTTTTTTTGTGATCTTTTTTTGGCGATTGGGGCAAAATTAAAATTCAGCTTTTGCAAAACCAGTTGTCGCAAATTTTAGCATGTAGGATATAAATGACGTACCATGATTTGAACATGGCTGTGAAGTAAAGTAAACGTGAAGAGGCCGAGGTATATCGCGCTTAAAGCCAATATTTGAAGACGATTTACCGGCTTTTACATGCAAATCGGGCAGAAGGGCTGCGATTGTGGAAGCGGTTAAGTGAACACTGGGTAGCGCCAACTGAATAGAATCTCCGCAATCAATTAGGCAGTGTTTATTAGAATTTTGTAACTGCAGTTTGCTGTTGCGTTCCATTACCTTAGTAATCAGACCATAATTTGTTCCTTTAAATAACACTTCTTCCATGTGAGAGGGTAATATTATACAACATTTTGCTTTAATCTACAGGTCACGTAATAGGTTTCGCTGAGAGGTTGTATAAAAATGTCGAGTCTATAGATCATGTCATTAGATAACATGTATTACTATGTTACTAACGACTTATAATTGTACTCAGTTTGTTTTAAATTTATTTATTCCGCTATTTTCTCGTTGACATCGTAATTATCCATAAGGCCAATGTAAAAGTTTTCACTAACGCTCAGCCAAATCCCATGGTGTGACATGCGCCGTCATCGAATTCAATGTTGCTTATATCAAAGTTTCTTTTGCTTAATTTTTCTTTTTAAGTTAATTTTGCTTAAAGCAAAATTTCAAATCTGTAGGTCAGTGTATCTCGAGATAAAGCTAGTTCAGACAATAATTAAAGTTAAATAGTCCATAAATAATAAAACGGAGTTCTTAAAAGTAACAGAAACACAATTAATACGATTACAGAAAAGGTAGAACACATAAATCTCACTGAAAAATTGTATACAGTTATTGGATATAGCTGGTCAGACCTAGGAACTCCCTTTGCTGGGATATAGTTAGTTAAATGTATTGATATATAGCTTGTTTGTTTGTATTTTATAATTTTTTTGGTTCTTGAGAAGTCTAGTTTTCGATCGTAATGGCTCAAGATTGTTAGGATCTTTATTCATAATTCCGAACAATTCACTTTGACTAAGCTTATTATTATTATTAAACTTATAATGTATTTCATTACGGTCTTCCATTTTAATATTCTAACTAATATTATACAGGCAAAAGTAAGTTTATTGCTTTTACGCTTTCACACATAAACTATTCAACCAATTGTAATGAAATTTTGAAATATTGCATGCATATTTTTAGGATCTCTGGTTAATATACAGACCTATTATTTAGAAAACTCCCTCCTGACTACGCTCTACTGGTCTCTAAAGTTGCTTAAAATCCAATCTTTGTCTCTAAAGTCGCATTATAGCAAAACGGTATTATTAATTGAAAGAGCCTGTTAAATGTAATCAACTGCCCTGTGTAAACATTGTTTTATGACAGCACAACCGTAATATGTTTAATTAATTTAACCACTATTAAAATATTTTAATATAATATTATTTATAATATAATTTTTTATTAATATATATAATATTAAAAAAGTTCTAATTCCAACAACAGTTCTTATTTCAAATTTTTCTGTACCGCTGTAGAGCACAGAGTAAATAAGAAAATTAAAAGTTTTAGTAAATGTATGTTTGAGCAAATATAAATATGCAGTACTCGGACATTACTGTATGCATTAGTGATGAGAAAGACAAAGTTATTATCTAACGAGTACTATAAATTTCAAGACTGTTAAAAACCCATCTTAGTTGTCTTTTGACAGAAGTAAAAACACTTCTAAGAAGAATCTTAGACCTGTGTATGTATAAACATTTTCTTGTTTGGGAAACAATGCAAAACCAATTATGGAACAAAACAACTAAAACTAGAATAAATTACAATGGCCTGAGTATGTACACTTTTTTACAGACGACTACGCAAACTGAATATTGCTCTCTGAAATATAATTCACTTTGACTGGAAGTGCTCATACATGTGCAAAGCCTACGAAATTGTGTTCAAAACTGCGAGTAACTGCTAGCAGAGTTATAAATAATGTTGAATGTAAATTACCTGTATTGTAACGGGCAACTGGTTGTCGATCTTGTGAAAGATAAAGATGTTTATATAATGCGGTGTATAAAATGTATGTTGGCTGCAATACACAAAGACACCGTTACTTAACAATATTTCTTTTTGAAAGTATTGAAAGTGACGTGTAATTAAAATACATAAAAATATATTTAATTCTGTATTTTATGAACGACACACACACAAATATATATATATATATATATATATATATATATATATATATATATATATATATAAAAGTTTATTGATACCTGTATTTGTCCATGTACAGTCATTTAGAGAGATACAACAGGTGGATCACGTAATGGGTTTGGTTATCCAAATTGCAATCCAAATGAAAGCGAGTTCGTCATTGACTCAACTGTACTCGGCCCGCCTGTAATTTTCTATAGTTAATCCCTCCTCGCATACACTATATATTTGGTAGTGCATACAGTTGTATTGATGGTAATGTTATTTATTAATATAACAGTCTGTAATAAAAATTTATATTTTTATAACAACCATTTATTTTCGCTTTCTATGTAATGTGCCACGGGTACCTTATGATTTCCTTATTTATTTTTCTATGGTTCAACTATTTTATAGTTTAAAAATAACGATAATAAGTAACAACAATAAAGTTACAATAAAATTATAATAACATAACTAAAACAGTAATAAACCTTTAAAACAAGGTATGAGTACGTAACACCACGTGACAAGTAAACGATACATTGCTTAGGTTGCAATTACAAGTTAAAACCTATAGTTCATTTAATTTCAGAGAGCGGTCCAATATGCAAATAGACATAATATGGAAGAGTGATTGTTGCGTCTTCCCGGCTGATAAAAGTAAATTAAGTCAACCTACTGAGTGATAAGCTTCAATGACTCTAAGCCAAATCCCATGCTTTGACAGGCACCGTCATTGGCATTCTTGACAATGTAGAAATGAAGTTTAGCAAAATGTAAAGTCTACATGTCATAGTCATCTTTTTTACGGTGGCGCGCTAGTCAGCTGGTGTGCGCGCATATAATGCTCTCCTTTTAAAATACGGGGATTAAGTTTAAATGTACGCTACATTTTAAATAGCTACTCGTCTCAAATACATAAATGTTTCACTTCATATTTTGGTTTCAATGCTAGTGAATTTAGAAAACACGATTATCAATTTACATTAATTGTTCTTAATTTATATTCAGTATAAATCTCCGCATCAGAAACTCTACATTGAATTTAATTTTTAACCTTACTTAGACGCAATTTTAATCTTTGGCGCAATGTTAAAATCTGAGTCACGGATGCGCTATCGGCGGCTGACTGGTGTGCCCGTTTATACGTTTATTCATCGTGGAAAATGCTCGCTTCGTTACGTTCTGTTTCGCAGGCAGTGAATCTTGGCCATGATTGAATTTGCGTAACACATAGAGCATTTTCTCCTGTCAAAGATATTAATAATGATGATCATATTCATAATTAGAGTGCATGTAATTGAGTAAATCAAATTTAATTTTTACACCCTTATTATAATTTTTAAAATAGTTTCTAATTAATAAGGTTTATAAGGATTATAACTACAATTTTTATTCCATATAACACTTCTAATAATAACTAACACTAGAGTCAAACTTCAAGTGTTACACTACTATAATTAGTTGTTTATAAGTATATTATTTCAATAAGAAAAGATTAAAGCTAAAATTGGTGGTATTTTTATTTTTGCCAGCCTGCTGTGAGAATACTGCAGTGACAAGTGTTTCGTGGATCACCGTGGAGTCCTAGCTCATTATGATGGCGTCATTATTCACAGCTGAAAACTGGAGTAAAGTTTAAGATTAATTATTCGGTGTTGTTGCCTGTTCAAAAACAACTTGTCAAGAAAGTGTCAAGCTTGTTCTATTTAGTTAATTCTGTAAAAGTACTCTAGAGTTCTTCTTAGTACCTTAATGTCCAAATTAACTATAATTTGTTTTCATAACATTCAGTTTTTTATTTAAATAATTGTTTTTTTTTTATTATTAAACTCTTTCCCATTCCAAGAGTTTGTTAAGGTAAACTCATACATAATGTATAATGAAGTTTTTTCAGGATACAATATCCAAAAATTATGAATAACAGCATTGGAAACATAAAGTCGTATAAAAACATGAATGAAAACGTAAAATATGTAATATACGGTCAATACCGCGGACGAAGTCTTTGTTTAATAGTTTTGTTGTAAACCAGCTTGACATGAAACTTGTTTAAACTTGATAACTCTATTTACGTCTATTGAATTGAAACCCATACGATATTGGTCCAAACCGTTAAGTGGTATATCTTATCAATATGTAGCAAAATGTTGCAAAAGAGCCGTTAAAACCGTATCGTAAATTTTAAAATCATATTTAGAGTTATTGTAATATATTTCCATATTAAGTTTAACTCAAAAGAATTCACTGTATAACATTATTTCAATATTATTTTTGAACTTTTCTTTATTATACGTGTTCATAGTTAGATTTATAAATTTAGAAAATTGACATGTAAATATTGTTACGTAAGCTAAACTTTTATTCTCATAGTTACCTGCAATGGTTTCCAAAAATAATGTAATGAGGCAATACAAATACAATATTTTAGATTCTATGTTAGAGCGTAAAAAGTGTTTACTAAAAAAATTCTACTTTTGTTTGCTTTTCAGGTTCACTTGATAGCAATTGACAGGATTGAGTTTTATATATATAGATTCTAAAGTAAAGAATCGGAGTTTGTGTGCGCGATTCCCTGTGACCGTGACGCATGCGCGGAGACCAGGAACTAAGCAAACGCATGAGTCTCAGCTAGTATTTAGGAAAGGTCGCATACATACCTACCGCTCCAAAACTATATTACTTACTCACTAACTTGAATTGTAACTAACACAGGATATAAAATCATTCCGGACACAAGGTATGCTGAGGTCCGGAGCATTATTTCATCTAGTTCTGAGGTCTGACGCTAGAGCTGCGTCACGTAACTTTAGATCAAGATTTTTACCGTTAGAATGTTTACGCTTGAAACTCTTACCTCCCAGTGGGCAATTAGATGAGTTATCTCTTGTATAACGAATACAACCAAAGGTTGTAATGAATTATATTGAAATTGAAATTTATAATTATAACGACGTACCAGATTTTTTTTACAAATTATAGCATTAGATGAGTTATCTCTTATATAACGAATACAACCAAAGGTTGTAATGAATTATATTGCAATGAAAATCAAATGTTTCATTGGCAAGCGTGCCACAGGGGTATTAATGTTTATTGAGTGTTGTTAAATATTAATACATAGCTTACTTTAAACAACTGAAAAATCAGAACCTATGCAGCATGATTATAAAATATTTTGAACATAAAAACTAGCGCCCTTTGTTACGTTGACATTACGTAGAGTTACAGCAGACACGGTTAAAAGAGGCTGGGAACCGTTCGTTACCTCTTCCCCACTCCGATGCGCTAAGCTCTTAGCGTCTAGATTTTTCACATTTCAATCCAAACTCTAGTTTTTCATTCACATAAGGATTTTTAAGGTTCAGAGTTATCAATAAAAATTGAAAGGATCTACTAGTAATGTCGAGATAAATAAACATTTTTCTTGTTTGAAGTGTTTAAACCACCATTACTAATTTGTAGCGATATACATAGTTTTAGTGGCATTGGGATACAAATAAATACACATAAAAATAATGTAATGAGGCAATATAAATACAATATTTTAGATTCTATGTTAGAGCGTAATAAGTGTTTACTAAAACTATATACTAAAATAAGTGTATACGTGCATTTTAATTCTTCGTGCTCTAGTTTATTTAAAAGGAAGATGACGTAATTTATATATCAAGTTTTTATAAATTCTGGAATGAATTTTGGAACTTAACAATATTTGGCAAGGTTTTGTTTTTCATATCTATATTGTAAGCTCCAAAATCTGTTTATGGATTATTTATGAAGTGAGAATTAAAATTTTGTACGATTACATATTTTTGAATAAGATTACTGTATTTATAACAGCGAAAAACGTTCCGAGTAATATCATGTTAGATTTTATTGAAGGATTTACAATATTTAGTTATATTACAAATACGCGAGATTTAATGTTTTTTTTCTTTTCTGAAAGGTGTTTCTAATATACTAGGTTTATTCGCTTTGGATTATAAAACTTATCTTCAAGTAATTAAATAAATCTTATTTTAGGAGACTAAACCAGTTCTTTTGTAAAATTGTAATTATATCCTATAATATAAGTGGCAATGTGTGAAGAAGTATTTTTTATAAGTAACATTAAAATTAATGGTAAAATGTTCTAATGAAAAGGAAAGCGAGTGTCCTACTATGGTATATGGGAAGCGTGGCTGGAGAATCACCAGTGAATGTGAATTTTCTGGTCCCATCGGAACCAAAATGTCAACATGGACCATCACTGACTTTGTCACGGCAAGATATACAATTTACAAAGAAGGAAATAGAGTAGCGACGAGTTTCGCTCCAAGAACTGGAAGAGTATTTAACCTATAAGGTAAATTCAAAGCTGGAGTGGAACCGAAAGTTGAGAGTCTCTCTTCTTTCCGCCGAGCGTTGAAAGACTCAATTTGGACCTTTTGTGAATAAAGAAATATCATGAAAAACAAAAGCTATAAATGTTTTTTAATAATTTTAGTGGTATACTAAGAAGTATAATTTTTGTAAATATACCACGTATGTGCACGCACGTGCAACTTTCTAAATATTTCGTTCACTGAAACATTCGAGGCAGTCCGTGGTTGTTGGCTTTCATGAAGATTAAAATTCTGCAGAACTCTTTGTTCTGTTGCGTATGTACACATACATGTAAGTTCAGAAAAGGCAAACGTTCTTTTGTTTTGTACATCTCAAGATTCTGCGTCTCGTAAATGTTCCACTTACGTAAATTGCATAAGGAATTCTATTAGATCTGGACCCCGAGTCCCTAAAGTGCTGTATTAAACTCTTATATTTAGTTGTCTCATTATACACTACTGTAGCATTTGATTTATTATCAAAATTGTACTAATAACGACTGCTACAGTGTTTATAAATAGGAGTAATTACAGTATTATATATTAGTAGATAATATATAATAGAAATTTATAGAAAAACAACCCAAACAGATCTTCTAATACAATCATCCTCTAACCATCCTTGGAAATACAAATTAGCAGCATTTCACTCAATGGTAAACAGAATGTTAAATATACCAATGAGTGATGAAAATAAAAATAAAGAAATAAAAATAATAAAATACCTAGCTGTCAAAAATGGATATCAACCCCAAATTGTATACAAAATGATTAAGAAGAAAACAAGAAAAATTAATAAAACCAACAAAATACTACCTAATCATAATACTACAGAAATTCAAAAATATATATGTGTACCATTCAATACTAAATTAAACAAAGCTGTTCGAAAAACCTTTCAAAATTCAAAATTCTCCATCAGTCACCAAACAAGAAATAATACATTTAAACTTATTGAAAACAAAGTCAACCAAAATGATGACAAACAGGAATTATACAAACAATCTGGAGTATACAAAATTAACTGTAATGACTGTGAAAGCTATTATATTGGACAAACTGGAAGAAATTTTAATAAAAGGTTTAAAGAACACATACAAGCTTTAAAAACAAATAACATGTCTACAATAAAATCAAATTTTGCTGAACACCTATTGGAGACTGACCATAACTACACAAATATTGAAAAGAACATGGAAATTTTAGATATCGAAAGGAAAGGAGAGAAATTAAACACAAAAGAAGAATTACACATTTATCTAAATTATAATAAAGATCCTCATAACATTTTAAATAGTAATCTGAAAAATAAGACAAATCCAATTTTTGAAAAAATTAAAATATTAAATACAGATTACTAATAAGAAAATTACAACTGTGTCATTTAAATTTAACATATGTTTAAAAGGTCCACATGTGTATATCTAATTGTTTATTATTTATTTAATTATTTAGAGGTTAATGTACACTGAAGATGGTTAAAAACCGAAACACGTGTATGTAATAAAAAGTTTTAATTTAAAGGGTTTTAGTTATTTTCATTACATTAATAGTAGATAATAATATAAGCGGCTTATTGCAAACTTTCATAAGGAGGGTCTGTAAAAGACGGTTCTGAAAAAAGTTTTCTCCTTGACATTTATATAGTACTATTCTGATTTAATGATAACTTTTTTCAGATTTAGCCACTTTTTTTTAAATCAGGCTACATATGTAATCACTGTGATTGAAGAAAATAAGTATCAACATAAACATTTGTCAAATGTATTTTTAGGAATATTTTTAACAAAACTGAACAGTTAATAAATACTGCAATGAGAAATCATTTCTGGTTGTTACTCTAGTACAATGTTCAAATATACAAAGAAATCTAAAGAGTACGCTTTGAACAGAGAGTGTATAGACCTGAACCCTTATCACAACCAATACGTCACAGCGCCTTATAGCCCATAAAGTTTACATTATGGGATGATAAGTCATACGATTCGTAATAGAGTCGTATCTCTGGTTGGGACTGAATTATAACCTCTTTGATTACAGTTCATTGCGCTGTAATATGGAACAGATGAAATTCATTTCATGTTGATAAATGAAACTGCGCACTGTAATGTTCCTGTGAATAATTCATTTCGACGTACCAGTGGCAAATTTTAAAAATGCCTGTTTCGGTGCCAGTATAAAGGGGAATAAATAAAATAAATGGAGCAGCGAACAAATACAATAGCAAGGGGTGAAAAACTACCCCGACTCTTTGTGAGAAATAGACACTCGCAGCACAAAGAGAATTCAGACAATACGCAGATCTAGTGGTATTATTGTGGTGCACTGCGTATATAAAGTAATACAATACATATGTGTAAGGTCACAGGAACATACGGTCTTTGTCATACTAAAGCCTTGAACTTTACACATTCTGTAGCGCTCATCAATTTAATAATTAATGAGGAATATTGTATTGCTTCCGTATGATAATACTCATGAGGAAATACTTGATTTTAATTAAATTTGAGAATACAAATTATTTACCTTGACTAAGAAATAAAATTGTTTTGAATTTCACTAAATATTATTTTTTCATATTTTTTTAGTTTTTTATTATCTCTTTTATTTTTTTTTTTTTTTCAAATAACGTTTCCCAAGAAAAATAGTAGCTCCCGTCAGTTCATGGTGAAATACTATTTCTCATATACTGATAATATAGTGATAACTCTGTAACTAATTTACCTACAATATTGAAATTTGGTGACAAATCCAACCTCTGTATTGGCATTTTAAATTACCAATATCGTCCTTTGAGTTTGATCATTTGTGTCTGTCAAGTTAAAGATTCTGGTTACACTGATCTTGTAGGTAACCAAGATGGTGACGAGAAAAACACATATCAAACATTATGAGTACATCGTGAAGGTAAATTGTATCAAATTATTCTGCAATTTATCAATATATGTATCACAATGATTTTGTTTGGTAAGTTTGTGTAAGCCTTTAACATTTTACCTCAACCTGTATTCATATTTATAGCAAAGTAAACGGTAAAGAGCTTTTTGACTATGATTCGTTGACTGGGATTACTAATGAAAACAGTAATGGTCGGATTTTGGTCCTCGTGTATGGTAGGTATGTCTATTAAAGCAATGGCTAAGTATATTGCTGATATGAATAGAGGGTTTATGTAAACTGTAACCACTATCCCGGTAGTACTTCAAGTTTCGGCTTCCAGCAAGGTCGCCTACATATATTGGGAACTAAGGAATATGGTTGCAAATTTATAATCCGAACGCCTTGGTAACTCCAAGTAAATAAATAAATGGATTCTCCACTTCTCCCTTGCATGGTATTAAGCTTCTTACCAAGTGGTCTTCGATTCGGACCACCGAGATACCTTTCTTGTAAAATACAAGAAAAATCCTAAGGATAATTGAAAGAATTGTTTTTCTCGTCCATCCTCGTTACTTGTTCACTATTTCAAGAGATTGTGTGTGTATATATTTACATCGTGTAAACACAAAAAATTAAATAAAATTAGTTTTGCTCTAATCTAATGTATACATATCGGGTTTTAGATCAGAACACGAAACAATTTAATGAATAATTTGTTTACGTATTTAATATTGTCAACATAATATACCCGGTATTCATGATTGTTTCCAATATTCGAAGTCGTAGATTTATATTATACTTTATCAATTTTTTCACGATTCAATGTTGTAATCATATATCCACAAACAATGTTCCTAACAGGTATTCTTTTGCAAAAGATTCCGTTAAAAGTTTTTGAAGAATCTGTAAACCGCAGACAGTCGGCATTATGCGGAGTAAATGAAAAGGACGTTAAGCGTCCACATCGACCATAAAACGGAAACGTTATTGGCTATATCTCCAAGACATGTCTGAGTACTTTAAGGGGAAAGAATTGTCTCGTGAGATGCTTTCGCATTACTGGCCCTCATTTTATTCAATACGTGAGTAATAATTTTGTAACATTGTCTTTGTTAGTAACTACCCATAAGGGACATTAGCTCACGTTAAGGGACATAAGTCCACCCCTGAGCCATGATAGCTTCTACTACATTCCATTTAAATGGATTTTAAGAACTGTATGGATGGAGTTGATAAAAACAATCCATATACTCTTCATAATTATAAATCCTAGATAATAATTCATAGCATACTTTTATTATAAAATACCTCATTCTTTTCACTGCTTTGGTGTAATCTTTGAATAATGTCAACAACGTTCATATACTTTTGTCACTTGTACAAAATTAATCACGAGATCTTATAGTAACCATTTCAGTTACTTAAATATTAAGAATGATCATGCAATTAAAATAAAACATTGCTGGTGGATTAAAAAAACAACTGATACTAAAATAAATAAATATACGAATTGTGGGCGAAGAGTGGGCTAGAAACATAACAAATAATGTCGTAGTAGTAATGCAAATTTGTAATGTATCCACAAAGACAGTATGTATCAGAAGTGTGTTTAAAATAAAAACACTAGTTCATACAAGTTTAGCAGTTAATAAATCGATACAAGGGCGTATGGAAGGACCGGTTCTACGACATTTTAGTGTAGATTTTTTTTTTCAATTTCAATCAATAGAAGTCGAAATTTTCAATTTGAATGTTCACTTTAGATCTAGTTCATCTTAATCTTTGTGCCACGTCTGGAAGCTGGCTGGAGTCATTTTCGTCTGAAGAGATAAAAAAATTTCGGTGACAATTATCACCAAATGAACTTTATACATAGTTTCGAAATCAGAGCTTTCCATTCTGTGAAGAAAATCTCATTTGTTCCACCGAGCTTAGAGATCATGTCTAAATCATCGTAGTTCACTCAACAGTGCACCTGATGAAACAATTAGAATATCTCTTCACCTAGATTACACTATATTTGTAGTCTAGATGTCTCTGAAGTCGAAACGAGTTCATTATATATCTTCACATACACATGACAACAGGTTCTAGTATTAAATTCTTTGACAGCGTCAGATTCCGGATGTTGCACAATAGGGGAAGTTGTCCCTCTGGTCAGTCGTAGGTGGTTAGTAGACGAGTGAAGACGTATTGTCACCTGTATTCCGTAGTTCAGTTTTAATGATTAGTGTTTTGTATAATTTTTTATTGAGTGCATGTTTATAGAGTTAGTGAAGTTGACAAACAACATGTAGGTTGTGATTCCTGACTTAGGCGTGCCACAACGCTTTGGTAAGATTTGTTTATTTTAACCTAGTTTGTAATTATGTATTAGGTTAGTTCTTTACCTGAAGAAGAGATCAGATTGCAGATCTCGAAACGTAGTGTTACTGATTTCTTGTTTCACTGAACGATGGCAAATGTCCGGAAAAATCCTGTTTCCCTCACAATCCTTCCATCGTAAAAAAAACCTTCAAACAAAGAACAATAGGGGAAGTTGAACTGGAGTAAACTAAACATTGAAATCGAATCAACCTTCCCGTGATAGTATGCTATGTTTGTTTATAAATATTGGTTGTGCGTGTTTCTTGTTACGATCATGGTTACCCATAAGACCAATGTCAAATGAATAAAACTTACCTGCCCTTTGATCTTTTGATCCCAAAATCTTCCTTGGCGCAAGTGGAATCCACGTACCAAGTTTAAAGTTTCCGTCAATCACAAGTTATCTCAAAGACGAACAGATAGACAGACAGGCAACTTCAATATTTTAAAAAGGACCTTTCCGGTTCTTATTAATTGAAAATGGTAATACATCGTGATTTGTAAACGTTAACTCGAGAGGGGCCAAGCGGGTATAGTTAGTAGCAAGGGAATTTGAAGTTTATTTATTTGCCTGATTATATTAAGCTACATTTATAATCAGTGGCTCAATTAATAGGCGTAAATGTATTTACTCGACTATAACTAATCCAGATATAATTGCACTTCATCCCATTCAATTGCCAGCCATAGCAGTACGATGTGTTCTAAATTCGAGAGGCAAAGTAGGATTAGCATAAATAGACATGCTTTATTAATAAACTGATAATAAAAAAGATAATGTTAGTGTCAATGTAATATAATTGCAACTTTAAATATTACTAATATTGCAAAATAACTGAATCATTATGCATAAGCATGATGTCTTTAAGTAAAATGCATTGGTCATAATTTGTATTTTTAACTGTGTGCGTGTATGTTTGTTTTTACCATATTTTTATTTATCAGGTCAAAAAATCCCTTCTGAATTATCTTGCTTTAATTCATTAATAGATCAAATTAACGTTGGAAACTAGGGCTTGAAAGGTTTTAATTTTGTTACAGTACAGTTTTTGGGATTTGATTTTTTTCATTTTCTAATTTTTTTTGTATAATATAAAAGAGAATGAAATACAAATTTGTTAAATACTTGAGATTTATACTATTCAATTCTCGAGGGATGGAAGTTGTATTTTTCACTGGAGTAAATAATTTCGCGTTCCTTGTTCCACATATTTTAATCGTTTTTCATGCTATACTCAGATGGTTCATTGTTTTCAATGTAACAAAATTCCTAAACAAAACCCGGGTCCAAGAGATAATGAGTTAAGACTGTAGCCTCTTGGCCACTCGTTGAGTTCGGTGGTTGGATTTAAAACAATTTGTTGTAACACCTGTTGTAAAGATTTAGATTTTAGTTTAATGCTTCTGTGTCCAACAAAACTGTAGCACCAATTACATCTCACTAAGTAATACCGATTTCTCAACAATCAAGCAGGTATAAACGCATAGATTTGAAACATACAAAATAAGTTATACTTAGTAGTATATATTATTTGCTTTTATTTCTTTCAGTTAGTTTTCTCATTTCGATATCTTTAGCCGTTACTATTAAACACGTTAATTGCAGTACATGCAATACTGCTTTGTTAGTAAGTTTCCTCGGTTTGTCCTACACACATTATAGAGCCGCGGTAAAGGTGTTATGTGTCATAGCTAGAAAGTCATTGGACACAATTAATTACTTTTTTAAACAAACAATTTTGTTTTCTTTGTTTATGTGTGTTTCCATAATCCATTTTCAGAAATGTTCCTACAAAAAAAAATTGGATTTTTACACATTTATTACACAAGCCTCAAATAAAGTATTATTAACATTTCAATGAATATGACTTATTTAATGCCCCCTCAAAATTCAGTCTGTAGTGTAAAGGAACGATTTTATATAGCAATATTCCTTTTAGCTTCCTTTGCTTTCATGTTACTCTATTTCTTCTGTCCAATCTCGAGTTAAAAACAACACAAAAACACAAAAGAACAAAAACAAGATGAATACTTTGAAATAATGGGTTGCAGGAATTTACATTCTCTGTTAGAATTTGGAATGGGTCCAGAACTTTAGTAATCACTACTCATCAATATACACAAATAAAAAGCTAAGAAATATTGTGGTGAATTTACTACCACTTCTTTATAGTCGGTAAAAATGGCATGGAACTACCTGAAGGGATAAGTGATTATTTAAAACGAGAACATCAGTAACAGCTATGAGAAATGTAGGACGCCACAGCTCTGCTACAAGGGACTTACGTATGAGACGTTACGACAAAGTGACATTTAAAATTAAAGTTTTATTTACAGTTTAACGACCGTTGTGGGGGGGGGGTTTATCTGGTGACAAATTGGAAGCGAAATTCAATCACAAACGCATGAATGTTGCTCATTAGACTGGTGTCAAACGTAAATACGCTCTGACAACCAACTCCGCAGCGTTGATGACGTTTTATTTATGTTGACATTACCATCATCACGCGCAGACACGCAATCAAACATCATCGCTTATACCTCGTTTTATGTTGGATCATTGCGGCCCGGTTGCCGCTGGAGCATTCAGTCGGCACAGTGGTTTCGTGCTGCTTTTGGCACAATTACTTTCCCCATCAGTAATAAATATTTTTAAACTCAAAACACTTCAATGGAAGTTGTAGTTATTACAAAGTAGGGGTGCGCCACACTTTGCATGCAAAATATAAAGTTTATAGCTCATTTAATTTTTGCTTTATCCTGTGGAAAGACAACCAGCCATCCAATGGTCTAGAAAATAAATGGTTACTTCCCCTCAGCAGACAAAATATAAATTATGCCAGCGTACTAAGTGATTTAATCAAATCCTATGGGTGGACATGCACCAACATCTCTTTCTGGACTTGTTTCCAAATGGAGGCTTGTACAGTTTAGACTTTACAGATTATATCTTTCTCGAGATACCTTGCTAAATTTGCTACTGTGTCACTGTTATGTGATTGTTTTGTGTTGGTTACACATGAGACCAATGTAAACACTATCGCTAACACAGCCAAACCCTATGAAATATTCCATCGTCAAACTCCATGAAACTATATAGAAATGATATACAATGTTATTCCGCTTAGGCCACACACTTGTATTGTGCTCAATTATGGGTGTTTGTCCTGATTAACGTTTGATTGAAATTATGATTCTAATTTGTCTGTTAAAGAGCTGTTTTAAATTAAATGTAAGCCTATAATGATAGCTAAATTATTAAGTTAGTCAAATGAAACTATTTAGTTTTTCATTTTGAAAATATTATTTTTATTTTATTCTTAACAAAGTATACGTATTGCTATACTTAATCGCATTTTGGCTGCACACATATGGCTAGCATAATTTTGGGAGTGCCGATGGCCGAGTGGTCTAAGACGCTGGACTTTGAGTCTGAGATAGAGATAGCGCAGGTTCGAATCCTGTCTGTGACCGTTGCACTTTTTATCAGTACCATCGACCTTGTACTGTATCGACTCTCCCCCTTATTCTGTTTGATAAGATCCTCGCACAGGCCAGTGGCCCATGAGGACGGGCAGAATAAGGCAAAAAGGAGATCGGCTTCTCCTTTAAAAAAAAAATGTTTTGGCGGACTTCCTCAAATCGAAATACATTTTTAATAATATAGAGTTTACAAAACCTTTTTCTTTTTCATCCAATCTCTTCACCATTTAAATCAAAACTGATTATCTACCATTTTCCAGTATCTCATGTGCTAATTTCTGAGTTTCCGCACAAATATTTTAAATTTACCCTGAGACAAACATACATTTAAAATATTTTAGCATGGTAAATTCTAAATATTTGCTTAACTATACTACTGGTACTTGATATCTTTTCTCTCTTCCTCCCTCTCTCCACCACTTTCGCTCTCCTTCCCTCCGTCCCTCCCTCTACCTTTCTCGCATGAGATTTTAGCATCATTCTGTCTTATTCTCGCATAATGTTATAGCATCATTTTGTTATTCTTGTGGCATGGATTCGGAAAACAAACCATTAAACGCTGAATTGAGTTTTAAGTTACATTATGCACTCTCCACCGCTCGAACATGAAAGCTTTTCCAACTTTATACTATCAGTAAATCTAATGACTATTTGTTTACAACTAGGTATGTTTTTACAGTGTTAAACAAAGAAAACAACACCGCGTGTCTGCGAGTAAGGTAATTGGGGGGAAGAAAGCTTTGATTGCAACAGCTCCCTGTTTATTTAACAGATGTGCGCGCCTTTGATTGGCTACCATTAGTTGCTAAATCAATGGGACGGACGGTCCTGAGTTTTTTTTTTATGGCTGCAAGTTGATACAATCAATACACTTTAATTTCAGTATTGTTGTGATAAAATCGGATATACGTTGTACTTATATAGAGGAAACACGCCGACTTGAAAGCGGGACTAACGAGTTTGAAGGTAAACTTAAATAACACGGCTGTGATGTGGTATACAGACTGTCTAGTCTCCTCTCAGTAGAGTCCAACTTGATTATAGACCACATGAAAGCTACTAGTTCATTTGCGAACCAAACACATACGCTTTCCCACTCCTACAGGTCTGTGGTAGATGTTAGGAATAGACCACTGCTTTTTCATTTTAACTTTAAATTAAAGTTCAAAATTGTAGTTTTTTGTTTTAAAAATCCATTGAATACAGTTATAAAAACTTGAAGAATGTACTGCCATTTTCCTAGTATCTTCGCACCAGCCGGTTCTAGTGTACTGATCAGTCTCTTCTTTAAAATAAACTCCATAACCACAACCTTAAACCTGTAATAATTTTCCACCCTAGTTGTTTGTCACAGATTTTAGATTGGTGGCTCATTTTAAAGATATGATTAACCTTGCATCCAAGCACTTTTTCGTTTTTATTTTTATGTGTTTACTTTGCTGGAATCAAACGATGAAGTACCAAGCATTTCGAAACTTCTTCTGAAAACCCAATAAAAATCTAAAAAGGCGTTTGGATGCCTATTAATTATATATTTAAAATGAAACATTACTCATGATTATATGGCATAAAACCATGTTGTAAAAGTTAGGTTTATTTCTTAACTCCTAACTGAGTACGACGGTTAAATAAATCTAAACTATAATTAATATTAGTATAAGAATGTAATAGAATATAACTAGTTAACAAAGAATATATTAATTACTAGAACAAAAAGGAAGCTATCCCTAATTTATCAGTATATTTCAAATTTAATTATATGTTGGTCTTTGAGCTAAATAAAAATTATTGAATCTTTTTTTACCTGATTCTGTAGTCATCCCCACATTTTTAGAGTATAAAAATGGTTACAAAAATGTAATACTTTCAAAAATTCTGAAATACGTAAAGAAGACTATACTGATAAAGAAATTTAAATTTTTGTAATTTAAGTTATTAGACATTATGAAACATTTAGATTAGATTCTTGAAGCTCTTTTCTTATTGGAAATTATATATTAATCTAAACAAACTCTCCAATAATATAAGTTTTTATTTTTGTGAGGCCTTTCGTACTCAATGAGAACATCTTCGGACCCACATCTCATTGAGTACGAAAGACCTCACAAAAATAAAAACTTATATTATTGTTTAGATTAATATATAATTTCCAATAAGAAAAGAGCTTCAAGAATCTAATATATATTTAGATTAGAGTTAAATTTAGTAATATGTTGTAGGTAGAGTTGTCAATACACGATTTTACAGAAGCCGCAACTAATTCAGCTCCTCGGGGTTCATCAATGGACATTGTCCGTCGTATTAATCTGTGGACCAATTTCAATTGACCTCCTTCCTCTGATACCTACCCCCTCGTACTACATCAACTACGATTGCAGCCCCCGTTTAAACGATCTGTACTCTCCAATATACCGCATATGGCCTCATATATATTTTTTTTATTATTCCCTGCTATTTATTATTTTTCTGGTTGGTATCGTAAAAGTGTTTAGTGTAAATGTCACTATGTGTCAGTTTGCCATACATCTCAAGAAGTAATGTTATCCTCTTCCGTAGGTAGGAATATTGATACAGTTATTTCGTGACAAAGGAAGGAGATCTTTGAGATTTCAACGCCATATTAGATATAAACTGGGTAAATTGGTTAAAAAATACAATATGAACGATTTTTTTTAAAGATCAAGTTACTTTTGTTGATGGAAACAAAATAAAACAATTTCAGACTGTCTTGTCTAGAACCCGTCGACTCGGACTCAGATCTCTTAACAGAGTCGTATGCCGTGAAATTGCCCTAATCTGCAATACAAATGGGTTTCTATTTTATTCAGACAAATACAAACAAACGTATAGTTCTGTGAAGCATTGGCTATTTAAGTAGAACTTTTCACGGACATCATTTACTCAAAAAGGATTTTTAAGTATTTCTAAAAGTTTTAAATACCTATGTGAGTGTTTGTGGTCGAGGTTGCAAGTTTCAAAGGTGTAATTACAACATCCACTGTCTAAAATACAAATAAAGATACCTTTCCGCTCAGTCGCAAGAAATGTAGATCTCACATGCAGCCGTAATTTCTAAATGTCTAAATGAAGTTGCATTATTAGTTAAATATTTAAGTCCTACAGCACTAATTGTAACACTTTCAAATCAGTATAAAACTTTTAAATTTAAAAATTTACGTCAAAATAATTTTGTTAACATACAAATTCCTGTGTAAAAGTGAGGGTATGTTTTACTTTTAACAAATCCAAAATTATGTTTGTAAAAATATCCACTTATAACTGTAATATTGTATACTAATATAACGGCGACCATTTAGAAACCAAGAGTTATCGGAAAATAAGTAAGAATAAGTGATGCTTAAAATTTTTGACAGTCAATTTTGATATCTGAGATAAAAAAATCTTGATTCAAATCTGTTAAATATACCGAAAACAGAATTGGGATACATAAGGGGGCTCAAAGATTCCAAACCTTTGATTACAAAGATCTTATGATAAATTGTAAAGAAAGACATGAATATCCCCACCTACCTTAGCCAAGGTGGTATCTCGTTTTCACTAATGCAGACAGTTGGGGAATGTACCTCCTTCGGAATGTAAATGAATGTTGAAAAAATAAAAAGGAAAGGTTGCTTTAAACTCCCGGAACTTTTTATTTTGTGACGCTATTTGGAAGTAAGAGTAATTATGATACCAGCCGATTTTCGATTTATGTCTGAATTAAACGCAATCTTTAATCGCAGGATGACCTAACTGAATTTTGATCCGAACCCAAACAATCAGAGGCTTAAACAAATTTATAGATAAAGCCAATGTTCGAAGACGACTCTGGGTGTTTCACATGTAAATCGGCCAGACGGGTGATTGTGCTGTTGGCCTTGTGAAAGAGAACTCGCTTTGTTTAAAAGACAAATTGTGACAAAACGGTTGTTTTATTTGATTCTCTCGCTTCAATGGCGTAGTTCAAACAAGTCGTCCTCAGCCAATCAGTACCTTGTGGGGATGGTTTCAGCTCTAGTGTACTGTTGTATAAGGGCAAATATTTATCCTCTAATTAAGGATATTTGGTTACGATAAATAAACTTTATTTGTTTATTCGGCTTTTTTATTGTGTTCTTCTCATATTGAAAACCTGATTTCAGAAAAATCACCTTCAAATATTGATTGCATGGTTAAAATCATATTATAATGAAACGAATAAATTGAAAAGCATTTTTAGATTAACGTAAAAATATTATTTAGATGTGAAAATCAAAGCAGTAATTTTCTAATACCAGTCACACGCACGCATACTATTATTAAATTGTCATTTAACAATACAATAATGCGTCTCTTTAGTTCCATCATTTGCACATTATACATGGTTAAACAATATACTCAGTTCACAGATGATGCCTCTTGGGCTTCCATAGAGAAACAAACACAGGGCATTGTGCCTTCTTCCTCATTATATTCCAGTGAATTGTTCATTTATTGTTTATACTGTGGGATTTTCAGCATTGGAAAAATACTACGTTTAGATAGATTTATAGCTGTCACCCAAAATAACATCAAATAACACTTACCCGAATTATTATTCCTAATTAAGGGGAGCGGGAAGGCAAAAAATTGATTTTTTTTTAGTTTTCTGTTTTTTTTTAATTTGTTGTTACTCAGACTTGTACAGTTTCAGAAAATATAACACTTTTTGTTGCAAGATTATCCTAAGTACGAAAAAAAATTATTTACGAAGTAACTACCTGCGCTTTTGGCATGAAATTTTACTCCACACTGTGAACAACTTTCATATAGTACAACCTGTGTTGTTACTGATGCAGTATTGATTGGTATTTTTGACTTCTTTGTTGGCTAACCTATAAATATGACTTGTAAATAGGATTTAGCAAACCCCGAACTTCTAAAAAAGTGCCTTCACCAAAAAACTCAAAATCCTAACGAAAGTTTTAATAACGTAGTGTGGAATAAAGTCCCCAAAAATGTGTTTGTGAGACTGAACACTTTGAAGTTAGGTGTGCTGGATGCAGTGCTAAGTTTCAATGATGGATTTGCCAGTAAGTTGGATATCTACAATGAATTAGGCCTAACTTTGAGTAAAAACTCAGTGCTCGCGTTTCGTGGTTTTGATGTTTTGCGACTCAAGAAAGCCGACAAAGCTGCACAACTAATGACCAAGGAAGCCAGAACAGCTAGAAAAAAGAGAAGACTGGTTCTAGAGGAGGATCAGGAGCATTCTGTTGGCCCTGCCTATGGTGCTGGGATGTTCTAAGCTAGCTAAAGTAAGTTCAGTACCTAGTTTTAAATATAACCGTCGTTTCCCAAAAAACTGTGTTTTTTTAAACAAAGGTACATTTTTCTCAAAAACCAATGGAGGTATGGCAACCAATTTTTTTTCCACTTATAAAACACCTAATTACCTAACCATGAAAGCAGAATAGATAGTGTAGCACAACACACTAGCTTCAAAAAAAAATATTGTTCTAAAAAAACTAGAAATTTTAAAAAACGTTTAAAAAAATGTAAATTATCTATTAATTTATTTTTAATTTTTACCATTGCGCTTCTGTAGTTAGATAAATATCATAACAATACACACACAAAATTGTAGGCCTATAGATTTAATGGTTCCTGAGAAAAGTGTACCTAAATTTGTAGAATTTAACATGGTCGGTATAGGGCCTTCCCGCTCCCCTTAATGTTTTTTTGATGAGCTCACTTGTACTACATAGTAAATAGTAGACGAAAGCGGAGTTCTTTTGAAAGGGGCGAGGAATAACGTAGGAGAGAATGGTTATGGGAAGGCAAGGATACCAGAAGAAGAGGAAACCATTGTAAATCATTATTCGTGTGTTATTTTATGAACCATGCGTTACAAGTAGCGTTAGTCCTGAAGAAGTTGACATCTAATTAATGCCTGCTGCCACACACGGAGAACACGCGTGTGGCCCGCCCGTGTGTGTTTTTACTCCATATTGTTCTGAACAAGAGGTTGCGGTTGATGAGTTGCTATTTACAACTTGTTGGGGCAAAAAGTGATGTAGCTTAATTAGACGGCATTCCACTTGGCAGGAATTACCTCTAGGATGTCTTGTTTAGAATCTTGGCTCCTTCGGCCCGCAGTTTACCTCAACTTAGGACCTTATACTTCCAAGGGAATTCCTCTCTGATGATAGATACATGTTATTTTAACAACCCTTTATCGGCTCTCCCCCTTACTCTATTTGGTAAGATCCTCGAAATAGCCAGTTGCCCGTAAGGACGGGCAGAATAAGGTTTAAAAGGGAATCAGCCTGTTTTACCCTTACGGTTATTTAATCACTCTCAACAGCATCTACTATTAAAGCCTAGATTTGGTCACTGAATAAAATGTTAGACACTTCCTGTAGAACGCAGATTAAAATTTTGTACCCGCGTACAGTCGGGCTATACAAACAGTACACTAGTACTACAAATCTGAAACCATCAACCTTTTTGATTTTGTGTCGTTTTTAAGAGACCGAATAATAAATATATGTTATAATTTTAATGTTACTATAAAAACTATGTTTCCCTTCTCCTAGTTATGGTCACAGCTCTCTAACTGAGAGATCATGGGTTCAAATTCAGGGAAGGTCTCTACAGAGTATGACCCAGAGTAGAAGCTATGTGACCCATACTAGCCAATGCAGCCAATAAGGACTGAGGCTTAAAAGAGGGGAAACGGATGTAGGCTTGCTTAGCGGAACGAGAAAACGTTTTTAATAATAACTATTGACGTAATCTCCAGAAAAATATTTAAAAGCCTCAAGAATGTTTTGTGATTTTTTTAAGATGAAAGGAGTTTAATTGCTTAAATGTTTTAAAAATTCAGAAAGAAATCCACCTTAACTATGATGATATATGTACATTATATGACTTTTTTTTAAATCATTAAAGCTTTACCTTTACATTGAATTTTTATATGTCGTGTACTTATTGGGCCCAGAATTTCGGCTTGTTTCGTTCCATTAAGAGGCGTCATGTGAAAAACTTCAATATAACCATCCCGTCAATTTCCTCATAAAAATTACCGTCAAGAAAGAAATGTAAAATATGATATGTTTTTCAATACTGACAGTGAATCGCTTTACATCAAAGTGACAATCCTGGCACATACCGTGTAATTAAATGGTAGAAAATAGCAGAAGAGGAGGAAATGAGCCGCCAATCGCCTTATATATTTTAATAAAGCTTTGTTTCTTTCAATTTTGTTGTATAATTGGATGCGTATTATTGGCAGTTTCTGTTGACTGAAGATTAAAGAATTTAAGTGTGTAAGGGATGTTTTCATTTGGATTGAATTTTAAATCTTTGGTCCTATAAGAGGATTGTAACATTATGTTTTCAAAATAACATATAATTCAACATTTCCACCCACTTGCTTATGACATTCAATAAGTATATTGTACAGTTACAGTTGTCAAAACTATTGATTTATATCCTTAACAATAAATGTAGAAAGATAAATGCAGTTCCACACTTCGTGAAGATGCATTAAAAGTTTGTTGCCTAGTTCCGACAAGTTAGTTCAGACTTAGACTGCATCTGCTGGGTGCACGGCTGAATTTAATTAAAGCTCCAAGGCATGATTATAACTGGGGAAATAATGGTTTGGCCTCCTTCGCAGAGGCTTCCTTACAATACATATTTTGATTACCAATTAGTCTGTTATATTTTTGAATTATGCCGAATTAAATATAATTAGGAAACATTACTGTTCTGTCGCCTCTTTCCTGCAACTTTACATACCATTTAAAGGTTTAGTGGTAGCGCACTCACCCGACAAGTGAGAGATCCGTGTTCGAGTCCCGGCTTAGCACTTACTTTTTGTGATGCAATGTTTATTCAAATTAAATAAGGATATTGTCATTTATTCAAATTTAATAAATATATATATATATATATATTTACATTATGTACATTAAAGTAATAACAACCAAATGTTATACAGTAAATAATTGTAGTTTTCTTTGAAACTTATATATATCTTATATATATATATATATATATATCTTATATACTCGTAAAATACAGGTGTCATAATGTTAGTTACCTTACTCCTCCGAAACGGCTTTAAAGATTTTTACCAAATTTCATAAGCATATTCAGTAGGTCTGACAATCGGCTACTATCTATTTTTCATAGCCTGAAGTGTTCAAAGTGGTCCATTAATTAACTTTAGAAGATTACAGTTTACAGTTACAGTTACAAAGCGGCTCCATATTGGAAAGTTCAGATAAGATACAGTTACGTTTGTTATATAGCCAAACACTATTTGTAGGCGCTAAGTTAAGATGTATATTTGTGTTTAAAATAAATTATCTATGGTTGAAATTTTAAACCTTAAATATTAGATCACTTTATAATAAAGTACATGTACGTGTACCTTGCGTTTTCTTTACTTTAGTTGTTTTTTCGCAGGACACCTCAGCCTACAAAAAATCATTTATATGGCAAAACAACGTTTGCCGGGTCAGCTAGTACACACACACACACACACACACACACACACACACACACACACACACACACACACACACACACACACACACACACACACACGCACGCACGCACGCACGCACGCACACACACACACACACACACATATTTATTTATTTATTTACATGTTTTTCATAGTCCTTGAAGCATACAAAAACATAGCGATTCTGCTCCAAGGCATCATCAGTGTTTTCTTTACTACGATAGTATCATCTAAATTTTGGTTTGTAACTTTGTGAATATAATCAGTGCAATGGAGCTGTTCACAAAACTGGGATATGCCTTTATGGTCTGCCCCAAAGGCATACTGTTTAAACAAGTAAAACCTCAGAAATATGCCAATGAAATACCATGAACTATAAACAAAGGCCTTTTTTTTACAACAACATAGTTTTCTTATCCGGGTTTAGAGCCTTATCCGACTGGTCTTAAAAATGCTTCTGAAAAAAAAAAAAAAAAAAAAACAATTTTAATTTTCCTTTTCATTATTAATTTTAAACGGAAAACAGGAATTGGTCTATACTCAAAACCGAAATATCTGTTAGTGTGTTTACAGAATGAACTTTTTTCATTAAAGTGCCACAGGACAAAAAGCAATACTAACTGACCGAAGGGATGGTGCCGCCGCCGCCGCCCGCTGAAATGAGTTTTGCACGTCGACACTGCGAGCCGGTCTAATCCGGTTTATACCAGTTTAATGCTGTCCCTGCTAATATCAGCTGATCACCAAGCTATCTAGACTGTTTAAAACCTTCTGTTAATTCTTATCCACCCGAAGTGAAACTTTTTCGATAAGAAGTTTATTTATATTATGAAGTATTTTCACTTTCGTATGAATATCTTAGTATAACATGTCTTAGAATACGATTACAAAATGAAGTAATGTTTCTGCAGAAGAATGAACACGATTGGAAATTGACAGAGTCAGATTTGATGAGCTGAAAATATGTTAAAACATCTCAAAGTTCACTAACGAGCAAACTTGGTGCTGGTCGGTGGCTTTAAACTTGGAGCGGGAAAGTTGGAATACGGTTGAGTTACAAACGTTGTCACCCCTCTGCCACAATAATAACGGGACAGAAGTGGTTTGTTACCACTTGTATGAATGAATTTAGTTGTTTGTATAAACATATCTATTATACAGGGTGGGCCATAAGTCAGTTGTCAAAAATGCATTTGGTGCAATAATTCCACACGCCTGTCCGGATCATCTTCATTTAGGCCTTGGAGTAAAGTAGGCCTATATGGTCTCAAATGCAGCTGTTTCTGTATCCTTCGTAGGCTTGTTCTTGCTATTCCATACTCATTTGATGCTTTTCTCTGCGATTTCGTCGGTGATTGCACAAAACATTGCGCGACAACATTCAGATTCTCTTCTGTAGTAACAGACCTTGGCCTACCTGAACGAGGAAGCTCCGCTACCGACCCAGTCTCTTCAAATCTTAAATTTAATTTGCGAATACCTTGTCGAGATGGAGGCTGGATATTTGGTAAACGTTCCACAAACAAATCACAAACATCACTATAATTATGATCATGTTTCCACCATGTTTACAAAACAAACACACGCTGTTCTGTTGTTAATTTCCTATTCATATTTTCTCAGATATCGACAATAAACAAACATAACCTCAAACTGCTAGTGTTTGACTTAGTCAAGTTCACAACTACTACGCTAGGAAAAACAAAGTCTAAGGATTGCTAGTGACAACTGACTTATGGCCCACCCTGTATATTAGTACGCCAAGAGTTCTTCAGGAGGGAAATACTGCCTGGTTTTTTAATCTATTTTCTTTTTTAGCATGTCATTTAAAAGAGCTCATTGTGAAAAGGCTCCTTTTGTTATTTTCAATACTATTTAGTATTAGGACTCCACCACAGTGTCTTATGAATCATTAATATTATTCAAATGGTGCTAATATATGATACAGTAATAAATACCACTTTTATAACCCAGTAACATTATTATACATTATTGAGAGGCCAAAAATTAAACAAAATGCGCACATGTTCGTACATTAGGTGTAACACGTAAAGAAGTATTTCTGGTTCGAACCAATTATATTTCACACGCAGTGGTAAAGTTTACTTTATTTTCACGTTAACGATGTATACACATACTCGGTCTGTAAAGCGTACTGTAGTTAAAATTGTCTACTTACGGCCTTTCATACGTTGGTAAGAAAAGACTACTTCAGTCAACAAGCATCTACTTCCGACCATTGTAGTCTACTTCCGGTGTAAGGTAATGCAGGTGATGTAGCAGCTTTTGCATTGTGCTCTGATCAAGATAAATACCTTTCGAAAGTCTTTTTTTGTAAAGAAGGTGTCTGCTTCCACCCACTAATATCTACTTCCAGTCGTAAGGTGTTTCTCCACCGAAGTAGCGTTTATTTTGTTACCCTAATAAAAGTAAAATATATAGATACATAGCTCCGAAAAGTATTCTTTGGTCAAAAGGCGACTACTTCCGACCATTATAATCTTCTTTCGCTCTTAAGTACTTGTAGTAGCGTTTGCATTGTAGCCCAGAAAACATAAATACAGGGTTTTCATAAATGAATGGTGCAATTTTGAATGCTTATAAACAATTTGCTATGCAAGGTAGAAAAATATGGTTGGCACCTCTGAATTCTTCAGCTCAATTAGTTTCATTGCTCTGTGTTAGAAAACAGCTGTTTCATTGTTTTTGGTTAAATTGTGCAATAACTTCAAACATTTCATTCTGATCTAGAAACATGTTTTCCGATCAAGAAAAAGCCAAGTGTGTGCTATTGTTTAGTGAATTAAGGTCTTCTGTTTTAGTGCAAAGGGCTTTTAGAAGATTATTTAACAAAGATCCACCTCATAGAAACAACATTACGCGTTGGAGTAAACAATTCGAAGAAACTGGATCGGTACAAAAACGGAAGTCTTCTGGGAGACCGACTGTATCAGAGGTAACAATTCAAAACGTTAGAGAATCTTGTCTTAGATGTCCACAAAAATCTCTTCCACGTCGGAGTCTGGAGCTTGGAATCCCAGTGACAACTCTGCATAAAATTTTGCATAAAAGGCTGCATTTTCATGCCTATAAAGTTCAACTGTTGCATGGGATCAAACCGAATGATAAAAATAAACGTGTGGAGTATGCAACTTACATCTTAATTCAGATTGAAGATGAATCATTTTTAAATGATGTTATGTTTACAGATGAGGCAACTTTTCATGTTAACGGGTGTGTTAATAGACACAACGTTCGAATTTGGGGTTCTGAACATCCTCATGAGATCATAGAAATAATCCGAGACACACCAAAAGTAAACGTCTGGTGTGGACTGACTAAAAACAAAGTAATTGGACCTTTTTTCTTTGCCGAGAAAAGTCTTAATGGTAATGTGTATCTGGACATGCTAGAGAATTTTTGTTTTCCTCAAATTGACGAGTTTTATAATGTCAATATGGTGTATTTTCAACAAGATGGTGCGCCACCCCATTATAAGGACTTTGTTCGTGATGCTTTGAATGACAAGTTTGGACAAAGATGGATGGTCGAGGTGGCCCAATAGCATGGCCTCCTAGAAGCCCGGATTTGACTCCATGCGATTTTTTTGTGGGGATACGTGACAAACATTGTTTATTCTCAGAAGATCTGTGATTTAGCTCATTTAAAGGAAAGGATTTATGAGGCAGTATCATCGGTTACAAGAGACATGCTGGACAGTGTATGGGCCGAGATCGACCATAGATTAGATGTCTGCAGAGCTATCGGTGGTGGACACATTGAAATGTACTAAATGTATCAGTATAAAATTGTTTTTAACGAAGATTCTAATGAAATAAATATTTTTAATGTACTTCGTACGGTTCTCTTTTTATTTTATGTTTAAATTGCACCATTCATTTATGAAAACCCTGTACATAGATCTGAAAAGTATGCTTTGGTCAAAAAATGTCTACTTCTGTTAAGCGTAATTGTCTTCCGGTTCAAAGTCATTCTGGTGCGATAGTAGCATTTACATCACCTTTAAACCCTCACGAAGAAAATATATTAATTCATAGGCCTGAAAAGTCTTCTTCGGTGAAAAGCTTATATTTCCGGCCACCTTCGTCTATCTCCAGTTTAAAGTAATTCCGGTACCCGTAGTCTGTTGAGTTCATATGCACATGCGTACAAAATTTCATCATTCTAGGATATAGAGAAGTTTAAAAATAAAATATAGTTCTTGTAGGAGTTACAACTGAATTAAACCCTATTGATGGTTAATCTTTTTTTTAAATAATGCAGTTTTTCTGTTTGAAACGTGAGGCGTACGTGTGCTAAATTTTAACTTTCTGAGATATCCGGAAGTTGGAGAATTAGCGATGAGTGAATGAGGGCTTTTTATAGAGATATCACTTTTAAAAAATGGGAAAAGATCGATTTTTTACAGTTTACAAAATTTTACAGTTTTAAATGCAACTGACGGGGACAATTTAGATCATTTTATCCAATCTCTGTATCCAAAGAAACGTTTTAAGATTACAAGTTTTGTTTATTTTCCAATGCTTTTAATTAAAGAGTGATAATTACGAACGTATGTAGCTCTTTTCCTCTTTGTCTGTTACAAACGCGTCGATGAGCAACTAGTAATCACTAATTAGAAATCAGCTAATTTGTTCAGCTGTCTGGTCTCAAATCACTAATTTGCATGCCCCAAACAACTGGTTGATTAGGTCCACTCGATCACAGTCATTATGTCGCCCATGTATTAGGGACAAATGAGTATTCACGAACTACCGTATGCGTTATATCAACAATCGGAAAATAACATAGGTTCTGGGATATTGCAAAATATCAGTTCCATCTAAATAACACTATGCTGTCTATGTTTCTTAATGTGGTATGGATGCTTTTAGAATGCCTGTTTAACACATATTTGCTTAGAGATATTGACGTAAGACCAACTATAGCCCTGTCTCCTGTTACGTCAGTCATCATGGTCAATGTCAAAAACTCATTTCCACTTACGTGACCCATTTAGTACCTGCATATGTTAGTGTGTTATAGCTCTGCACGAGTTTGTACCCATGCACGGTTAATACAAATTTGTATATGTGTATACATATTTTTTGTTATGTTGATTTGAATTTCTCAATTTTTAAAACAAATCTTCTATATGTACAGTATTGTTTCATGGTGCTAAAATCCACAAAACTATGTTTACTCACATTTCTTATTTTATTTTTATGTAGGGTAACAAAGTTCATTCGGGTACAATTTTAAACGTTATCTCAAATAACTTAACAACGAATTAGTAATTTTTAGTTTATAAAATAGTTATAAAAGGCTTAAGAATTAAATATATACAGTATTGCGTAAGAAATTACACAAAACTCCTTTTTAGATGTTTTCAGTAATTAGTTTATTTTTCGAATTGCACTATTTGGTTTGGATAGTATTGTATTAAGTTAAATCAGATAATATATTTCTATAATATTACAAATATGTCTTTAATTGCCATTAATTATCGGTTTTTTGTTACAAGAAACTTCTTCATGTTTTGTAATATTTGTAATATCGTTAACGTTTTAAAATAAAAAAATTGATTAAATATTTATCGAGGTAATAGTTATATTAATAACCCCAGTTCCGGTTCAATTTTTTTCTACGGAAAGAGCTCTATTACGCTTGATGCAATCTTAACTATAACTCTTTATTAATTAAACTGCATTTCGATGCAAACCCCCCTAGCACCTTACTCTCTCGTTTTCAGAGAGGTAGATCAAAGAGACAGATAGATACGTCTCTATATTTCAACTTTGATGATTGTGAAATTGTTTCGCGTGTTTCAGTTAGTTCTGTTTGTATTTAGTTTACAGAAAAACTTCTCTGTTCTTAAATATCTGTTTTACTAACTTTTACTTTTACTGATATTTTCTATATACTTTCCACCACCAAACAAACGTATCTTGTGAATGAAAATTAATGTGTTTAATTAATAGTAATGTTGGAATTCTTTGTTTGAAGTTTTCTATTAATGATGGAATGTTTCAAAGTATAACAAGATTTTGGAAATTCGCCATCGTTATATATTACAACATGTAAATGTGTTACGAAATCTTGTTCTCCTTACAATGTTAATATATTAATCTAACATTTATTCGCGTTTTCTTTCTATCAAAACAATATCATTTAATGTAACATTTCCTTTTGTACGAGTAACACAAATATTAGTAAAAAAAAAAAAAAAAAAAAACTATATTCAATCTCTAAATATTATTCCACAACATGACTTATTTATTATGGAGAGTAATATATGGGCGGAGTAAAACAACAATTAATTATTAATTTGTATGTAACTAAGTTTTGGTTGTAGAGGCTTCAACACTTCAGTAATATACTTGAATAGCTGAACTAACCCGGAAAAAGATATTTCAAAATCAAATCTGTATGTATAGGATGATCTCGAGTGATTTGACAATTTCTTTAATCACTCTCACGTTCTTAGTGTTTTGGTATGTGACATTTAGTAAACGTATAACTGAAGTCTAAAGAGCGAGAAGTAAGGCATTTGATATATTTAACTGAAAAACCATTTTGAACTGATTCGAGTAAAATTTAAACATCGGCCTTGCTTGATTGTGATCTTTAGAATGAACACTGTGGACTCATGGTAAGAATTAAATCAAATTTCAATAGTACTAATTTGTTGATATGAAGTTAAAATTGGAATTCTTCCAATTGAGGCATATCAATGTTTATATTTCACCCTTTGTTTCAATTTCAAACTCTTTGCACAAATTTTGCAATAAGTTTAGTACTGCTTGAATATAAAAATTGGTTAATCCAGAAAACATAATCAATGGGGTGTTGAACAACTCTTCTTCTTGGATCAAAATGTTTGTCTTCGCATATGTGTTCGATTTTTTGTAAATTTTTATTACTAAATCATAGAAATTTAACAAAAAATTTATCATACCAAAACTGCTATCAATGTTACTAATGTAAAAGTTTAGATGCTACGAACCTTACATTCCGGAAATCTACTGAACCATTAGAGCTGATATGTGAACTTCTTAAGACGCATGAAAACATGTAGCCATCGTTCAGTGAAACAAGAAATCAGTAACACTACGTTTCGAGATCTGCGTTTCGGTAATCTTAGCCAGCCGTGACGATTACCATTGGCTAGTCCCTCTGGTCAGTCGTAGGTGGTTAGTAGACGAGTGAAGACGTTTTGTGACCTGTATTCCATAGTTAAGTTAATGATTAGTGTTTTGTATAGTTTTTTATTAAGTGCATGTTTGTAGAGTTAGTGAAGTTGACAAACAACATGTAGGTTGTGATTCCTGACTTAGGCGTGCCACAACGCTTTGGTAAGATTTGTTTATTTTAACCTAGTTTGTAATTATGTATTAGGTTAATTCTTTACCTGAAGAAGAGATCAGATAGCATATCTGGAAACGTAGTGTTACTGGTTTCTTGTTTCACTGAACGATGGCAAATGTCCGGAAAAATCCTGTTTCCTTCACAATCCTTCCATCGTCAAAAATAACTTTAAACAAAGAAAACATGTAGGTTTGTTTATGATTCAAAATTGTAATAATAGCAAAATAACAGATACATTTGTTTACAATAAATACTTGAGAGTAATTAAACTTCTTATATCAATCCCTCCTGTAATTACTGTTTTGATCAACAATTACACAGTTGGACGTTCCTATTTAAAGTAATGTTTTGTTCGAATTATACAAATAATTTTAAGTGTACAATATTTTATTCTAATTGCACAACAAATATTAATAACTACTAAATATGATCTTTTGACTGAGCTTTAGAGAAGCCTATTACTGGCAATCATCTTCTGACTATCCGCAGGAAATCTTGAGATGTTGTATTAATCATCATTTCTGGCAATTAGGAGGATTATTATTTGTCGTGTAATTTAATTTAATTTGTTGCCTATTATTTATCATTTTCATTTTTTGTTAGGTATGAACAATTCTTATTGCCTACATAGTTTCACTAAATCATATCCGCAATGAAATTTAACCTTAAACCGCATACTACCTATTAGATTTCACATCAAGCTTTATTTCTTTTTGAAAAGAATCGTGCTTTTCGCCTCGAAGACGTCGGCGCATAACACCTAAACATGTTCTAAAGGAATGAGAGGGTTCGTCAATAGAACACCACCCAAGAAGTCAAGCTACCGTTCTGATGAGGCTGCAATCCAACCTCGCCGTCTAGTTCAGTCTGAATAAAATTAATTGGTAAATACGTCTCCGGTGTTTTGGGGTGGTTTCGAGAGACCCTTGAGCGCAGACGCAGCTCTGCCACTCGGCATCTATTTGTCACCCCACGGTAAATACTGAAGTGCCCATTATGTGGGGGATACATTCTTCTCCCCACTGTGGGGCGCTGACCTGGTATTAATACATACTGTACGTTGTCTAAGCGAAGTATTCAACTTAGTGTCTAGTTGTAGTTTAATTATCATTATTCTTATCGATCGTGTTTGTGTTTTATTTAAATATTTGCTCTATGTGTCTCGTGTTTGTTAGCAAATGTAATGGTGATAAACGTGCTGGGAGTAAATTCAGTTGACATGAAATTTAAGTTTACAATTATTAAGTTAATTATTTTAGAACTAACAAAGCGTTTTTTTCTGTTAGTTATTTTGAAACAGTAATTTTTAATGTTTCAATCTAGATTCATTGGACTCTGTAATTGGCAACTCGCCTAAAGTATTCTCTAAGTATAAAATTACTATGATAAAGTTCTATATACTCTATGTTATTTTGTGTAATACTAATACACATTGTAACTTTTTATGTAATTAACAGTAGTTTAAAATAGAAATTGCAATTTATTGTGGCTATTTGAATGGAAATCTGTGTTAAGAAACCGGTTTATTTCAGAAATGTGTAAGAGGCATTTTGAAAACATATGGGAAAGCCATATTTAGGTGGTTGGGTTGGAAAGGAATGTGATTTCAAAGGGTGATATAAGTAAACAAGGATTATGGTAATTAAGAACATGCCAATTGAAAATATTCACAACAGCTATGCGGAAGGAAAGATAAGTGAATTCATACAAAGAAGTAAGCGGGACGGTGCTTTGTACATAAGGTGCTCTCGAGACGTAGCATCTGGAGTTAGCTCAGCATTGGCCTCGGTCACTGCGCTTCAATGGTAGGTTTTCATATTTAGCCTTGACGTTACTCTGCAATAGGTGCAAGACTGAATTGTGTCATCACAGCAGTAAAGTACATACTACTGCTGCTCTCAGAATCGCATTTGTGTACTTTTCAGTTGGATATTGTAACTCAGCATTCGACTGGATCACTGCGCTTCAATGGTAGGTTTTACATATTTAGCCTTGGCGTTACTCTGCAATAGGTGCAAGACTGAATTGTGTCATCATAGCAGTAAAGTACATACTACTGCTGCTCTCAGAATCGCATTTGTGTACTTTTCAGTTGGATATTGTAACTCAGCATTCGACTGGATCACTGCGCTTCAATGGTAGGTTTTACATATTTAGCCTTGGCGTTACTCTGCAATAGGTGCAAGACTGAATTGTGTCATCATACCAGTAAAGTACATACTACTGCTGCTCTCAGAATCGCATTTATGTACTTTTCAGTTGGATATTGTAACTCAGCATTCGACTGGATCACTGCGCTTCAATGGTAGGTTTTACATATTTAGCCTTGGCATTACCCTGCAATAGGTGCAAGACTGAATTGTGTCATCATAACAATTAAGTACTTACTATTGCTGCTCTCAGAATAGCATTTGTGTACTTTTCAGTTGGATATTGTAACTTGAGATTCATTTCTTTGTTCAAGACATTGGCTATGGATGTTTTGTACAAATAGTAAAATTTCGGACATTTTTTTTTCAGGCCGAATGATTCACCATACATATGAATGAGAATTAATATACTAACAAACAATGCGATGATTTTGTCGAAGTCGTGCTTTACATAGATTTGACGTTCATCAATTATTGAAACGTACAGCTAAGAAACAGCAATAAATTAAGTACAAACCATTATTATAACACACTGCAGAAAGTCTTCTGCACTGAATAATATGTTCCACAGTAAGCAAGAGATGGTTACGCTGAAAATTGTGCCAATGCACGTCCCTTGTCATGGTGGCCTTACATAAGCAATGCGGCACCTACACAAAGATAAGGCAACGAGTGCAGAGGCGACTTTGACCTCATTTTATAATCTTGTAAATAAGAGCATCACAACGGGAACCACTCTGTTTAATATACTGTGGAGAAAACTGTGGAAACCCTCACTCTTCCCATAAAATTCTGAGCGTTATATTTGTTAAATGGCCTGAATTCATGAAAAGAGGCAGTAAATTTTATAGAGCACTCAAGCACTCAAAGTGCCCTATGTCTCTGTTAGTGTTATTAAAGGTTTATATTTAGCACATCTTTATTTGTGCAACTTCAACACCTTTAAAATGATGAATCTCTACCCACGTTTGCATTTAAATGTGTATTCACTTGACTTCATTGGTGTTCAAACCTAACAGTTAATAATTGAAGATCACACACAATTTTCTGGAAAATTTTCCAGAATTCATATAGTTAGTTAGGTAACAGTTCAATTCATTAACTCTGTAATCGTAGACACAATCCGTCAAGTTGTTAAAATTTTCATCGAAGGCGCTTTGTGGGATTTTTGGACAACACCTCCAGTTAGTGCGTAAGAACAGAACGACCACATCGCTGTCGCTGGACAATTTCGAAATAGATCACACTCCCAGTAATCGGATTAGTACTTCCATTGATACAGTGCAAAGTTAGTTAAGAGAGCATGTTTAATTGATGGATACAAAAATTTTACAACATGCAAATACACCTCGGTGAATTATTTTGGAAAATCACACTTCTACGGACCGACTCTCTCTCTCTCTCTCTCTCTCACTATCTTCCAGATCTATCTAGATCCATGGGACTTATTTTTTTGCTTAAGGTACAGGATCTGAAAGGACGTAGACCATAGAAGTGATTTTTAAATAATGTCCTAAGAATGGGTTTGGCTTCCTCTTCAAGAAATAGGAATGATGTTGCCACTGGTAAGTTGCAACGGACTATCCATATTTTGGAATTAGTGTAGTAAATAATGAATAATATTTTAGAAACTTATTTTGTAAACTTTAAAATGTCCTCGTAGGGGAGGAAATTTTTGCAAAGATTTGTCTTATAACTTAATTTTGGTGTTAATCTTCATTGGATATTTATAGTTATATTTGTATTAAGCTATCCATATTCTTTTGCAAATATTTATTTTCGTAGACAGATTTAATCTCAAATGTTATGTGTACGACCCAAGTCAAGTTCCTTATAAAAGAATGTTATATGTTATTTAAATATGTTTATTCATTCTCATGCAAAAGGTAAATTAATGGAAACCTGCTGCAAGACAAATCTTATTAAACATTTATTTACCTTCACTTAAAACCAAGCCTTCATTTTATCCTTAAATTATTATTTTTATTGTTAATTTCTTAAATACCGTTACTCTTGAACAATGCACATAACAATTTTTATATTATGTTTAAAAATAATTGC
Organism: Homalodisca vitripennis; assembly: GCF_021130785.1. Lineage (NCBI taxonomy): Eukaryota > Metazoa > Arthropoda > Insecta > Hemiptera > Cicadellidae > Homalodisca > Homalodisca vitripennis. The sequence goes on from NC_060212.1 coordinate 134,616,896, forward strand.
TTTCTAAAATATATTTATTTTCACGTTTGGAAACTAATCACCTTTGTAAATGTTTGTACTTTGTAAAATATTAAGTTTGTGGCCTTTAGTATTTTATTATTCTAGAAAATTAATTATATCGTAATTCTATAGCATCATTCAGTTGATCTCCTTCTGTTATGCTTCATTCCAATTTTACTGAGAATAATATAATCAAACCCATCATTCTTTTGGGACAGAGTAATCCCAAAAACTAAAGCCTTTAGGCATTCAATTGCTTTGAAATTGTCCCCAGCTCGGTGGATAGCAAAGCGTCCTCCCAATTAAAATGCAGTTCGGTGCAAATTGTCTCTTCGTTCGGCAAAAGAATTTCCGGTGCTGCGCCCCCTCGTTTTCAATTAGCACTTCATTTGTCAGCAGCTCTCATGTTTTGTTGTTTCGCTTGGGCGAAACCTTACCGTTGTTTCGTGTCCATATTTACTCTGTATTAATTAACAACTCTACAAACCGTAATTCCGTTACCAAACTATCCTTACATTAAAAGGCTATCTTGGAATTATAGCATATTTGTAATTTGCTGGAAAATAAAAGAGAATTGCTGAATTATCATTATCACTGATAAACATTCTTAAACACTCACTGTTAAGTTTTAATATTAAGATGTACGTTAAACAAATTAATCGTTATTTATTTTTTTTTATTTATAAAAGCACATTAAAAATATATCGTGTTAGTTATGTTCATCAAAATATATGTACATTTGTAAACTTCAAACTTATCGTATGATTTAATTTCGAATCTCTGTATCGTATAAGAGGCAAAGCCCTAGCTCACTCACTCACTCATTCACTCATTCATTTTGTCACTAATTCTCCAGCTATATTTTTGGTTTTACAATTTTCGAGTGTCCTAGAGTAATGGACTTTGTTATACATATAGCTGCTGACTTAGATAGAAAATCCAAAGAAATGTAGTAAAGATCAACCATCAATAGTTACTTTTTAATTTGCTACTGCCCTTTTAAAGATTAAATTTCACGCATTCCTCGTCGCATAAATAGAAAAACATTTGCATTAATCCATAGGGTTCAAATTATTGTTGCAACCCCTACAAGAATTATTTTTTTAGCTTCTTGATGTTCTATAAAGATGAAATTTGACACGTCTCGTGACTTACTAGAAAATCAAAAACCTTATCAGATCTACCACCCGCAGAAATATAAATAGAGTTTTAACACTAAAAATACTATATTTTGGTTTCTACATCTCAATGTCCTTAACAGAGAAAATGTGGCAGAAACGTGATTCTTGATTAAAGTACAAAAAGCATTTTAATAAAGACAAACTATCGATAAGAAAGGAATTGCAATCTGTAAAAGAACTAAATTTTGTTTTTCCTCATTTCTTGTATTTCTCTCTGTCCTAGAAAGATGAAATTTTATACTCGTACGTGTTGTACTCTCAACATACGTTTCCGTTAGCCTATAAAGATTTAGACCGGAAATAGATTATAATTTGTGGAAGTAGTATATTTTCAACTAAAAAAGGTTTTCCAGACCCACAGAGGTATATGTTTTCTTGGAGTTACTCAATCAAATAGTATAGAATGTTGAGAGAGATTTATAAATTCTATTGGGACTTATAAAAACTACATCGCTCTTTTAACAAGGCCAATTCATTGAAAAAGCATATGTCTAGGACTTCATTATATAATTTGAAATCGCATGTAACTGCTAGTTTGTTATGTTTATCAAAACATAATTATGTAAATCTGTAAACTTTAAAATCTTCGTATGATTAAGCTTAAAATGTTATAATTAAATCAAAGAAATGAAAGAATCATTACAGAATTGTTTGGATTTTGATAGAGAATTCGGCAGTTAGTTGGAGATGTATTAATTTGCACTATTTAGTAATCACTTATTCCGGTGGTATTAATTAGGAGATTTATTAGTTCCATAGGAAGATTAAAATAACTATTAATAATTTAAAGTTTTTCAGGATGGATAGCTTGAAAATATAACAAGATTTCCGTTGTATAAATATAGTATGGTAGTATAAGTCTGTATCACTACGATTCGAATTTTTAAATCTATCATATTGTGTTATAATACTTGAAAAAGAGTTTAGATTACAAAACTCAAAACTCAGTGTTCTATTTTTGTAGCATACAACGAGGGCGATATCTGAAATCATTTTATACTTTTAAAAGTCAGTTTTGGCCCTTAGGCAAGCTAGACTGTCCTCTGTTTTATCATTCTACTATTTGATTTGATTCGTGAATTTTTCTACAGCTAATAAAATAAAAGATGTTATAAATTACAAAATGAATATAGTTGAACTGTGATGTAAATTGTTTATGTTAAATACATAGTACTACTAAATTTATTCTATCGCATATGTTCAATGTTGACTAATCAATTTATTTGTTTCAGGTTAGAGAGAGATCTTGGATGTCCCCTTACAGTAAGTGTGATGAAACTGTTTTACAAGTTGCAATGGTGAATGCATCCTACTTTACTCGAATTCAAGAAGTTTTGGGCTTTTCCTCCATTTCTTTCTATTTTGTTAGCTACCTAAATTCTGATTATAGTTTTTAGATAGATTCTGTATTCAACATTAGCTTATTACTATTATTAATTGTTCTCATGATAGAATCTGCAAAACATTTCTACACAACTTAACCGAACATGACGCGTAAAGCACAGACCAAAGTTTATATATTTATCTGTGTATATTATAACGGTTGTTTTAAAAGTTCCCTTCCCTCCTTATTAACTTTCTTACGAACAGAGATGGAGTGATTTACTCTGGGGGATATATTTATATTACCATTTGAGGAAATTGTTGATTCTGAACAGTTTTTACTCTTCTCCCCATCCTCCAAATAGGGTATTTTGAGGATAAGACAATTTTTTTTACATAGGAACTCCTAGCAAGTGACACCTCACTTTAATGGTTTTATAAAAAGAAGAAAATTGCGCAAACTAGATATCTCAAATGTTACTTTCTTAAGGCCAATTAAGGTTTGAATTGTTTATGAAACCCCCACAGTTTAAATTACATTTAAGGTTATTGTAAGGCGACTAAAGCATTCCCTCACTAGGTATTTTGAAAACTTAGGACACAAAGTCATAAAATAAATTATTACAAAAATAAAAAATAAAAATAAAAAACAGATATTACAAGAACCAACAAACATCAATAACCATGATTAACATTGCAATTACTAGATTTTGTTTTGTCTGACCGAAGCCCATTAGGACGTCCTTGGGAATCCGAAAAGCTGGTTTTGCTATTTCATCTCTTACCAGTTAGTCTGTGAGACACATTCAGTCCAGTTGCTGTGTCAATACCGTGTCAACAATAGAGCCCTCTAGTTTCCGCAATTCTTCTTCTTTTTATAATACCTTTAAAATGAGATTTCACTTGCTAGGTTTTTCTATTAAAAAAACATTTTTACTTATCCCAAAAACACCCCATTTTGGGGGAAGTAATAGATGTTCATACATAAAAAAAGAATCCTCAGTTGGTCATATAAACATCTCCAAAAGTAAATCACACCATCTCTATTAATAAGAAAGTTAATAGGTTGTGGGGGGAGTTTGAGTGGACGTTATGACAATTGATCTTATAACTATCTTGGATGAGGTATTTGTGTATCCACATCTGTTGTGTGTTGGACCAAAGAAAATTTGTACACAAATTTAGCTGTAATCCTGTATTTGTAAAATAAACCATATTAATATCTCGTCACAAAATCTATCTATTTCATCCAATGAACGATTATGTCTACTTCGGTTTTTGTTATCAAGTTTGAACGGAATAGTGAATTAAAATGTTTTCTATGTAAAACAGAAATCCCAAACTGGCAATGATATCGAGAACCGTACTTCATTTTGGATAAACAACGACTCATCAATTTCCATAGAACGAAAGAAACGAATAGAAGCAATAAAAACAAATATTATGCTGATGTCGGTATCAGGCGGGCAGATTGTTGTGCAGATTACGAAAGTTTAAAATGTGAGATGAAATCGTGAGAGTGGGCTCAAGTAAAGCCCGTACTGACGTCATTAGCCTGCTCTGTGAGTCAGAGCTTCGCTGGCTACCCGCGCTGCTTCACAACTCTTGATCCCCTACTTATACAGAACTTTCTCCCTCATATTTATCTCAATTCCCAAGTGCGCCCTCATAACTTTACTCCACTATCTGCACATATCTTCATTTACCGCTAACTGTAATTTTGTTACACTTCACGTGGGATTAATTGGTCCAAAATGTCAATATTCATATTTACATTTATCAATTTACTCTTATTTATCAAGATTTGTATTTTCACTTATCGATTTAAATTATAGAACAACAACTTTACGTTAGCCAATTAGTAACTTTATCAAGTACACTTTATAAACATACACTGAATAAAATAAACAAATAAAAGAAGAAACAACCTGATAGTAAACTTTCTAAAATTATAGAAATTTGTCTATTCTATAATTCTCTTGTTACTTTGTCATGGTTATGTAAAGATGACCGCGAACGCTCTGCCCAATCTCATGGAGTGACTTGCTTTCAATGCCTTATGTACAGACATGACATTTCATGCTAACTTTCTAGTCTAAAGATTAGATCGTTCTCGAGATATCGTTCGGATAGATGAAATGAAAACTAAATGTTTCAAGTGATATGCTTTGCTAACTCTCAGTCAATAATGTTAAATTAGAAAATTATATATAAAATATCAGTATATTTATTAGACACCCTACGGCCACGGTTCTTCCACACCGACCACGTACCCTTGACCTATCACCCCTCTTGTAACACAAGAATTTTAGTCCACTTTGTTTAAGTTGTGTTTTTAGTTTTTTCTCGTTCAATTATTTTATTCTTTTATTTTTGCTTATTTACAATCAATACATAAGATCTATTGTTTTTATTTGAAGCTTTTTTTATTAAATACAAAACTATTGTGTGTACTGTGTTCTCATCTAATCGATATGGTATCAAAATTTTGTTCAGAATACTTATCTGATGTATTGACAAACAGCCCTATTAGTACTTTCGAACACCAACAACCAAATTTACTGAATACCCTGTTGTATAGTAGGTTGTTCCTATAGTTCAATTCTCGATCTTCCCTCGCATCAGTTTTCAAAGTCGATGCAAGTAAAGTAGAACAATAAACTCCGTGGAACGTCTAATAAGAAAGTGTCACGAACAGGCTATTGCTGTTCAAATGAAAGGATTGTAAATTCAGGACCATAAAGTGAATGTACCATCCGTGCACATCTTCGTACACGTAACCGGGAGATGTAAAGTCTTTCAGATGGGGGGGAAATTATTTATGGCCACATCTGTGTTATTTCGATAGCTCCACATGTTCTACCACCTCGGCTCCCTGACGTATATTGGTACTTGAGTCTTCTGCAACAACTATAAATTTAGCATGAGCGCGTGACTTAGTTACTTGACTTTCCCTTTTTATAACGTTGTATTCCGTAAAGAACATGGGGATTTCCCTAATTTCTATTGAAACTGTTTTATTAGATGAAGACGTGTTTCCGTGCAAATAGAAAAATATCACACCTTAATAAAAAGTAGATATATTCAAGTATACAGAACTTTTTACTTCGCAACGTGTTTAATTTTTCAACTGTTTTAAAGCTGTACAAACATATAGTTCACAACGGAAATCCGACTGAGAGGTACAGACTGTCAACAGTATCAGGTTGCCTCTCACTCTTGAGTGGAGTTTATGCAGTAATATACGACTCTCGGATGTGTAATCGTACCTGAAAAGGATACACACAACTAGGTTGCCGTGTACAGCTGGCAAGAATGAGATTCTGTAATTGGCATCATATTTCAAAAATTGTAGTCGGAATTATTCATCATAAGCATTCTTGAGTGCTTATTGTGGACAATGCGTTTTACTGAAAGGAGAATAGTTCCTTAACGATTTAATCGGATGCAATTCTGGCGTGTTATTAAAGATCTCAGAAAGGCACCTGTGGTGGTCCTTTTTTTAAATATGTCAATACATGTTTTCATTAGTGAAATGTAGATGGTGCTACAAAGTTGGGTGCTACAACATTTCTTTTACCTCTTTTTGGAATATATGTTAGGTTGCGATACATGAACTTCGTGCAACACTGACGCATGATTATTCGCTTCTGTTCACTATTAATAAGAAGAATACGAATAATTTATTCACACAATAGAACTCAAAGGTTTTCCTGTGCAAGTCAAAACATCGGTATCAAAAGTAATTATGAAAAGGCAACAGAACAGCATACAATTTAAAGGTAAAACAAAAATTCTTGCAACATTTTTAAGTTATCCCTACTGCAAAACAATCGGTCTAATCAAGACATGGCTATCACGACAGCCTCGTGGAGACTGTAGAAAGCCTTCTCGATCAAGTAAGTCTTTAAATAATTTATTAAACTGTTTTTTTATTACATTTGGAAGTAAATTGTACAGTTTAGGACCAAAATAAGACATTGAGTTCTTGAAAAGGTTGAGTCTGAAACGGTCTGAAATTAGGTAGTTTCTGTGCCGTGTGTTATGATCATGATTTAAATGTGGAAACAGATTTTTATGTTGATAAACAAACATTGTCGAATAAAAAATGAGAAGGTAGGCCAAGGTAAGGATCCCACTAGATCGGAAACGCTCTCTACAGCTCTCATCTGATCTCATTCCCCAGACTGAGATAATAGTGTTATCAGGTATATTGTCGTATTACTGAAAGTACGCATCTCTAAGAGAATGCTTCTGTTAAGGAGGACGCCAGAAACCTCTACTCAATGTAGCAGAAGTTTTCTCTTCTGAAAGGTCGAGATATCCAAGACGTGTGGGAGGAGTTGATGCTACCGACTGTATAGATTGCTAGGAACAACTCCAACATTCATCTCCCCTAGTAGACTAGACCTATCGAATTGCCCTTGCACCTCATGTGCCGCTCCTGGACATCCATAGGGCTGCCCAGATTTAAGTGATACATCGGGTTTTGCTGTGCTCAGTGGTAGGTTCAACTGGAAGGTATAAACCAGTCAGAAGTTATCCCTGCTGGGCTGGGTTAAGGGTGAAGTCTTAGATGGATTTTACGATTTTTGAAACACAGTAAACAAGCACTGCTACACAGTAAACAAGCTGCACTAAGTTAAAGTCTCGTGCAGTTACGTTGGTAAAACAATATTTTATATACACCATCTTAAAGCTAAGACTAGGTAAGGTTTCGTTACATATGTATCTCAGAGTTCTAACCACCATTTTGGCTGGATGGGAGAATTCAAAGATTGAGTTTGTAAATGCTACATCTTTAATCTACAAACAAAGACAGACTGAAAGAATCGAAGAATACCCATGTTTGTTTTATTATATTATAACTAACTCGTAACCTTTATTTTATGATTTCGTCCAACTATAATATTATAATAATACAATTGAAATGTTTAAGACATATTTAAAGTTTCCTCACATAAACATTCACCTAATTGTAACGCAATAGCGTTTACATGAGTCATAATTGATTGACCGCTAACTAATTTATCTGTAACGATAAAGTAAGTTTATCTTGACAGCTTATAGCGATTTATTAGTGTGATTGGTCAATTTCCGCTATTTGTAAGAGATCACTGCTGTTTGTCCGATACTCTCGTCATCGTCAGACGTTTCACGGACAGCTTGGCGTAATGTTGTCCCTTATAGCTAAGGTGTCTCTGGGTCTCTGGGTGATGTCCGGCATCGTCTTCAGCGTCGGCTTCATCTGCTTGACACTTATATGCGCAGGCTTCAAGGCTGGAGGAACTGCTGATTCCGTGCTCTGGAAGATTCTGGAATAATCATTTCTGGTGTGTTATTGGTAAGCCGAGTGCTCTAGCCGAGAAGAAAACCTCTGTTGCTGTTTTATATTAAATAATGTGTAAAATAAATTGATTGAATGAATTACTTTGCAATGTTATAAACATTAAACAATTTTATAATCAACTCTGTATTTACTTTATTTTATCGTAGCGTATCGTAGACTTTCAGTGGCACCAATGTGTCTTCATTTTAACAATCTAATAATGTCGAAGGATACACTAGTACAATAATCCTTTCTGTACAGTCGGAGGAAGTGGGTAGATTTTGTGTTAGCATAAATATTAATAATTCTTATGGGATTCATATATAATTGAAAGTGGAAAGAAATGACAAACCAACCTTGCCAATGAACGAGATACATAGTATCAATTGTTGTCTAAGGGTTTTACAGCAGTTATTTCTTTCACCAGTTTTTGTTTGTCGTCTGGTTCTTATGGGATTTAAATTTCGTCGAATTCTGCAGAATCGTTCGAGATACAAAAAACATTTACAAATTGTTTAAGGAATGTAATAAGTATTCAAATACACTTTACTTTGGCCTTTCCCTATGTAACGGAGAAATGAATTTAAAATAAGTAAGATAACAGGCACTGTTCTAGCTCATAATAATTGTTTGCTGAAAGTGAATGATTCCCCAGAGGTAGGCTAAGTAGCTTTTGACACTGTGGGAATTCCACAAACTCCGACAGATCTGTGAAGTTGATATATCCAAAGCTTACCCATATTTTTTAAATATACTTCGTTAGTTCTTCGTTACTTGTTGTCTACTTGTTCTCATGACAAATTTGTTATTTCAGCGATATTAACCATTCTATAACTCTAATTCTATGGGTAAGCCAACCTGACACCACGAAAAATATCCTACCCAGATAAAAATGTAACAATTGGGGTTTATGTGTGTAAGTGTGTGTTTATGTATATATATATATATATATATATATATATATATATATATATATATATACATATATCGCTAGTTTCTACAAGTTCTCATAAAACATACCGATATACAAATTTAATTCAATTCCATCTTTGCAGCATGGAAAATACCCGGATTACTCACATTAAATAAAGGTAACTATGTATTCGGAATATATATTGTTTGTTATTCGTAGTTCTTTTTATTTTTAACAACATTATCAATAATTTTCTAATGATCGTTATAGAGCTTTCATTCAATGTGGGCAAGGCATATTTATTTCGTAAAATGTATCTTACTATATCAACAAATAGTAGTTGCTCCGCCGGGAGTACTTTTTGTGATTCAATGTTTATTGAAATTAAATAAGGCTATTGCCATTTATACAATTTAACGTATATCAACAAATATAAACAGATGACAATTTGAATCCAAAGTACATAAGCTAATTTTACAGCATTCAATGTTGTGCTGTACTAAATTTGATAACTAAATTTCAATTTAGTTTATCTGTATTTAATGTAGTTATGATTTTGTTTTCCGGCATATGTGAAAAAACATTTTATATGTGCAAGAAATATGTGTAAAATTAGTAATTCATCTACAGTCAAGTTCAGTGCAAGGCGATGGTGCCCAAAGGCCCTTAATTGGTGATGGAAGGTTCGTTATAACCTTGTTTTTTCAGAAAGAGGGGCGTTGGTAAACGTAAGGCGGAAGTAGGCCCTCCACACAAAGAACAGTGTTAATCCAAACGTGACACATTGGAATTTCCATAATGGCCATTCTAAGATTTTAAAGCATACTTTCACTAGAATGTAGTATGCTTTTTATTGAAGTTAAATGGCATTAGGCGTCATTGAGCTCATTAAAAAAAAGGAGTGTTGCTGTTTTGCCCAGCGAGGAATGCTCCTTCTAAGAAATTTGCGTTCTATAATGGACCTTTTTACATATTTGCTCTTCTCATTCATAAAAACCTTTCGGCATATGAAGGGATGATCAAAACAATATCAGCAAGGGTTTGTGTTTGTGAATACAAAATCAGCCATTAGTTTTGGTAGTGGAAACAACAGCCATCATTTGTGGTAGTGTCTAATGGGAAAAGAGATGATCAACTCATATTTACCACGTAAGTGGACTGCTTAATTATTTGTTATGTTACCAACGTACTGTTTTCCTGCTAATCTATAGCTGTAAAAATAAAATGAATTTTTTATATTGCAGACTCATTTTTGAAGGTTATTTTTCATTCTCTTTCTGAATACCTATGTAAATATTTTATTTCATAATAACTTACTTTAGTATATACGTTTGTGATCGATATGCAAGGCAAAATCAAATATGAAAAAATACTGAGACCGGCATTAAATTTTGATAGCCATAAATACACACTTTTGGACATATTTTATTGATTTAGATAGCAAGGTAAACTCAACGTTAGTGTCAGAAGAAATATACGAGCTCGAACCAGAAGTTCTTATACACGTGCAAAGCCTACGGAATTGTGTGCGAGAAGTCGTGGCTAACTGCTAGTAAATGCGAATGTTGAGTTCAGCTCCAGTTCACTAACCTTTTTACGCAGCGTCTGGACGCCGTCACTGACTTGGCTCCTGTAATCTTATTTTAATTTTTTTGTAACTAACAGGAACTAACTATATATACGAGTACAGGTATATAAAATATTATTATGTATTCATCTGGGTAGGTTACTTTTTATGGTGTGAAGTTGTCTATTTAATTACAGTTATAACATTCTAACGATTACTGGACTATCGAATTTGTTATAAGAACAGGCCGGATCTAACGAAGATTTAACGATGATATGAAAAAATGTGGGTAAATTATATTGGCTACGTTAAATACACAGATTTAACTCTGGCTATCAGCTACAGTAATCTAGTGTCTTTGGCTAAGTAATTTTGGGACAACCAGTTGCCGAGTAGTTTAAGGTGTCACACTTATAGCCTGAGTTAGAGATAGTGCAGGTCAATAGCCTGGCTGTGGTCGTTGTACTTTGACTCAGGCTATCAGCTGCAGTAAACTAGGTCCTTTGGCTAAGTAATTTTGGGACAACCAGTTGCCGAGTAGTTTAAGGCGTCACACTTATAGCCTGAGTTAGAGATAGTGCAGGTCAATAGCCTGTCTGTGGTCGTTGCACTTTGACTCTGGCTATCAGCTGCAGTAAACTAGGGCTTTGGCCAAGGGGTTTTGGGAGAACCGGTTGCGCGAGTGTTTAAGGCGTCACACTTATAGCCTGAGTTAGAGATAGCGCAGGTCAATAGCCTGGCTGTGGTCGTTGCACTTTGACTCTGGCTATCAGCTGCAAAAAACTAGGGCTTTGGATAAGGGGTTTTGGGACAACCGGTTGCGCGAGTAGTTTAAGGCGTCACACTTTGAGCCTGAGTTAGAGATAGCGCAGGTCCAATAGCCTGGCTGTGGTCGTTGCACTTTAACTCTGGCTATCAGCTGCAGTAAACTAGGGCTTTGGATAAGGGGTTTTGGGAAAACCGGTTGCGCGAGTGGTTTAAGGCGTCACACTTATAGCCTGAGTTAGAGATAGCGCAGGTCCATAGCCTGGCTGTGGTCGTTGTACTTTTTATTAATACTGTCAGCATTCGACCTTGTACTGTACAGACTCTTCCCATTGCCCTGTTCAGTAAGATCCTCGCACTGGCCAAGAGTAATGAGGGCGGACAGGATAAGGCTGAAAGAAGAATCGATATTTTTAGAATAAGCTGTCTCCCAGTAATGTTTGGTTTGGGACATTATTAACAAAAATTGTGTCATAGTCCTTTAAAATAAATTGTATGAATTCAGGAAAAGTAATAAAAACTGGTTGGATTTTTTCACGTGGAGTTGTATTCATTTAACGAAGAATATAGGGGTAACTTATAAACAAGCCTTAATAAATAACGTCTCGAGATTAGGATATGGTTTTTTACGGTATACATGAAATATGACAGAATGCTTTGACATTTTTATTTATAATAAAACTAATGTTCTTCATGTAAATAATACTTATAAACTTGTCATTTGCTGAAAAATTTTTAAATGTAGTTATTTTAATCTTGTTACTTTAAGAAATATATCTTCTCAATGTCGTAAATCATCAAACACATGTCACTCCATAAACCTTTAACTTATGTATATACTGTTAAATATTCGCACTATTATCTTCAACAGATTTTATTTAGTTTTGGTTACGAAATTGCCTACATTTTGTACTTTAATTGGTTGTGGAGTTACGAGGGTTCGATACTCAACAACCCTGATTTTCTCGCTTCAAGGAAGTTAACTTAAAGCTATTTTCTCAACAAAACTCGACGTGCTACCCTTAATGATTAGATACGCCTTTACACCACCGACATCATTGGCAGGTTAAGGCAATTGTGTACCTGAAGAGACTACCACTTCACATATTTATAGGTGTCTCTGATATCTAAACGATTTTAAGGTTCGTTTTGAGCTTCTTCCTCACCTACTTTCTTTGGATCTCTTCAGACGAACATGACTTCATCGTCAGATACGCTGCAGTAGAAGTAAGGTGAACTGGAGCTAAATTCAGTTCACATTGAATCAACCCTTCCTACCATAGCTACGTTATTTAAGGCTTTTGGTAAGGTTTTGCTACACCTGTATATCAGAATTATAACCACCACTTTGGGCGAACTGGAGAAAGAGCCTGGAGATTTCAAAATTTGAGTGTATCAACACTATATGTTTAATCTGTTTACAGGACTCAAATCTGAATAAGACTCAAAGAAAAAACAAAAAGTCGTCTTGATTCTACAATATAATTAACTATAATAAATCTTATTAAACGGTTTCGTCCAACAATATACTAATACAAAGAGACACTTCGAAGATAGATTTAAAGTTTCCCCACATAACCATTCAAATCGATTGTAACGTAATATCGTTTACATAAGTCATAACCGACACAAGGCCACTAACAAGTTATGTATAACGATAAAGTAGGTTTATCTTGATTGCCAATGCATAATTGTACAATCTGTAGATAGCTTGTTGTAATTTAGTTTTTTATTAGTGATTATATTGGCTGTTTCCGCTGCTTGTAAGAAACTGCTGCTGTTCGTCCGACCCTATCTTCGTCACCATCCACGCCAGACGACCCACGGACGGAGTGACGCAATGTTGTCTATTTTCTCTAAGGTCTCTCTGGGCCTCTGGGTCATCTCCGGGATCATCTTCAGCGTCGGCTTCATCTGCATGATGCTTCTATACGCAGGCTTCCAGGCCGGCACGACTCCAGATTCCTTGCTCTGGAAGGTTTTGCAATGATCGTTTCTTTTCTGTTATTGGTAAGCAGTCGACACGTCTGGCCGAGGAGACAGCCTCTGTTTATGTTTGAGAATACATTAATTAAATGAATAACTTTGCAATGCTTTAAACATTAAACGTTTTTGTAATTAACTCTTTTACTTATTTTTACAGCATATCGTTCGTTGTCTGTGCCACAAACGTTTAGATTCTTTTCAATTACAATAGTTTTTCCTTCCCAGTCGGAATAAGTAGATAGATTTTGTGTTGACAGAAATGTTAATAATTCTTATGGGATTTATATGTAATCGAATTGGGAAGAAAGTGGCGCACTAAGCAGACAAATAAAAGCGGTGGCGCTTATAAGAAGAAAACATTCTTGTACATAGTTGTAACATGTTTGGGGGGTTTTCAGCAGTAATTGTATTCACAAACCGCGTTAAACAGTTTGGTTACTTTTGATGTTTATATTTTATACTGGTTGGCGGAGCTTTAGAGAACCCATATAGTCGGAATTATATCGAGAAAGATTTCTTATGTAGGCTTCAAATTTAGCATTTAACTTAATTTCTTGAAGAAAAAGTTCTGTCGTTCATTATCAACTTATTTTTGCATGTCTTTTTATCTGTCCACAGGACATCTCGAGAATATAACTTAATAGGCTACAGATTTGAAAATTCGCTTACAATGCCAGCGACGCTTGTTACGGTACTGGTGTGGTGTACTTCTATCTTGTTACTTGAAAAAGATGACAATTTTACTGACATATTGTAGTGTTAAAAAAAAGTATAAGAAGATCATCAATAATATATACATTATACTGTGCACCAACAATTGCAATAGTATAATGTTTTGACAAATGTATCTAAAATCAATTTCTCTGTTTTTCAATTTGTCTATTTTGATTTATTATATATCAAATATGTGTACACTATCATTGAGGCGTATTAAATTAGTACCTAAATATAATAGTATGATAAGTAATTATAAACTCAATGTATAATCTTATATAGTTATTTTTTTTGTTTATTACTAAATAACTTATTGTGTATTGTAATATTACTCATCTAATACGCGAATAACTTACTTGTAATGTTTTTTAAAAAGTTATTTAAAAAATCTACTTTTGTGAAGGATATTGTCGGAAAATGTATTAATTAGGCTGGTTGAAAGACTGGCGATATTAAAGAGATACGCCTGTAATTAATAATTCTCCTCAGTTCATTAGGGGACCCTGTTAGCAATATCTAAGGAAGTAAGTTAAAAGAAGTGCCGGAAATCGATTACTTACTGATTCTTTGAAGATTCGTTCAATTAATCAGCTTAAAGATTACATTTTATCTCTTTAAACAGATACAATCTGGTTTCAAATTTTCTTATTGAATATTTATAATTTTTTACTCGATGAATTGTAGTAATTAGAAGAAAACTGGCGTGGATTACAATTATAACTATGCTTACTAAAATTGGCTGGACCAGTGCGGTTTGTAGTCTATTCTGGATATTTTAAATTATGTTATAGGTAACTGCTGTCACGCATACATAAAAGAAATGAAACGTTTATTGTGAATCACAGAAACGGACGAGTGGAAGTTATTAATTTTTAATCTCTTTTAAACACAAATAACTGTAGTCATACATTTTCAAAAGCTGAAAATGTTTTACTTAAAATATTATTATTGTGATACACTCCGTTCAAGTATGATTTCAAACGTTTCCATATATTGCTAAATATTGAGGATATTTGTACTTTGGTACGTATATACCTATTGGATATTTGTATTTACAGACCTAAGTAACCGCTATTTTTAAGTTTCTAAATCAACGGCGTGTTTTGAAAATTGAAACAGGTTATCGGCTGAGCATTTGCGAATATTGGTCTTATGGGTGACGATGGTGGGAATAACTAAATATCGCAGACTAAATAAATTTGCAAACAGACTCAATACACCCATAAGAGATTCAAACATGTAACAAATTTAAACATGTAGCCTAAATATCTCGACATATACAAAATAATTTACAGTGACTTTATTACCTAAATACTGATATGAAACCTAATTTAATGAATAAAGATTTGTATTGATTAGTTGGCAAAATATGTTGAAAAATATTTAATATGTAGAATTAAAATTTTGCATGAAACTTCATTTCTATGAGAATGGGTTCTATGTTGCGTCATTCTGTGTCAACATTCTTTGTACGATTGTCTGTCTGTTGTTGAACTGTCAGGCACCATCATTGAACTGTGAGCTTTGATATGTTTAAGTGAAGCTTTACGCAATATCTCATGTCTTTACTTTACTTCGATTTCGTATAGACAGACAGACAAATAGTAATTAGATTTTCTACCCACTTAAGGGACAGGCTTCGCTAACGCTTAGTAAGTAAATGACATAAGTAATAGGTTTTCGATTACTCAATCTAAGCATCAGTGTCTGAAACCAGCTACAATTTTTAAAAAAGCACCGTTTTCTGTTTAATTGTCGTCTGTGAAAAGCGTTGTAGCAATAAATTCTGCAAGTGAGACGCATTTTTGTGAATCGAGTACGAGATTATCAATAAACCTATTTTGAGTTTCAATCAAACATGAAGACTGTAACTCAAGAGAATCGGGGTGGGAACACCGCGAGTCTGCTGCTAATGCGAGTACTTAAGCGCCATTTCCCGTCCCAAATGGGAAAGTTTGGTGTAAAACGATATGCGCCGTTTTGGTAAATTAGCGGGAGACAAATTACAAAAGTTGCCGAGTGGCGTCGGGCGAGTCTATAGCTCACCTCTCTCTTGCAATATCAATTCCCTTTGACATTCACTGATTGCTTTTCTAACTCGGCTTTCCAAATTGTGTGTGACAGGTTGATAAATACCGGGTTGTTCGTCAGGGGAATTCTGGGACATTTGAGATGAACGAGTACTTGATAAATGGCCCTCTCCCTGAGGAAGTCCTTGCTTATATAGGGAGCAAAAAACGTTATAAACAAAATAAAGTTGGGCTCTATTAACCATACAAGTGACGGCTGTAAATCACCCTAACAATCAATATGAGATCCACTTGATAAGAGCCGTCTCAATGGTAAGTCCTTTTGTACGTTACAAGGCGTATTCTCAAAATTCATGTTGGAAAAAATTCTAAAAATTTATCTTGTAACTGTGAATCATGTAATAAACCACGTTGTGGAATTTGCAAAATTATGGATAAGACCGATCAATTCCAAAGTAGCCTCACTAAGAAAACTTATCCAATTAGTTAATTGGACTGACTACCTTCAAAAATTCATGTTACTCGCTAACCTGTAGGTTTTGTCCCAACTACATTGGGCAAACCTCAAATTCTTTGCGGGTAAGAATGACCGGTCACCGTTTTTTCAATTAATCACAAAGACGAGGATTGCTGTAAAGTCAAAGCAAAATTGTAAAAATTAAACCTTGTGAAAATAGTTCTCGAAATGATTACAATCTAAGGAACTGTGAATTGGCACACTTAATATTAAAATCGAAACAACCATGTGGACGTAACATTCGCTAAATTACTGTTTTTCACTTGAATCCTTTCATTCTGATCTACAACTTTACCTAAATTCTAGACTATAGTATGTTATACATATATTTTTTTTTAAAACAACTAATCTATGAGAAAGTTGCAATAACAACAAAATATTGTAAAATCAATTATTGTAGTTTTAAAAGAAAACTACAATAATTGATTTTACAATATATATATATATATATATATATATATTTATTTATTTATTTATATGTGCATATATGTATAAAGCACATTTTTATTAAAGGTTATCTCGACCCCTAGTTCGTGAAAGTCTTTGCAACTTTTCAAGCACTCATCACATTTCGTAGTATGAATGCGTTTCTCAGAGAATATTCCAAATCCTGGAAAGATCTGATATCACTAACGAAAGGGAAAGAGGACGAAAACTTAATTTGCTCGTAGTGTATCTCGAGGGAGCGCCCGTTTCCCCAACGTAGCGTAGACATTACTCCTGAAGTGGGTTTAAACCTGAAAATGTTTCAAAGTATCAAACATTTTAGTAATAATTGATGTCCAATCCTTTCTCCATTTTTAAATAACTTAAAGGGAACCTTTCCTTCATAACTGATTTAAAGTTTGAGGCCTACTGAAGAAGTTGAGAGTTTAAATCAAATTTTACCTTCGCCAATGATGGAAAATTGTAATTTTAATCCGTGCAGATATTAAACATAACTGGCAGTTCTTGCTTTCATCCCATTCAAATTGCTTGTCTTCTTGTTTTTATGGTATATGCAAAATTATTTCATAAATGAACTGCTTTTACAGATTTAATCGAGCCCTATTATTTCAACTACACATTTCATAATATGCCTGTATACCAGTCATACTAAAAGGCAAAAATACAAAACAACTAGTCATAATCTATTTATCACATGCATAATTTGTTTAGAAACGGAGGAAAAGTAACCAACATTCTGAATCACATGCTGAAAGTAAACTTGACCTTAATTGTCTTCCTAAAATCTTATAGTTTAAACAAATATCCCATCTCTATTTACTGTGTCTGGAATACTCCCAAATGTTTTCAGTGTTCAAATCAACCTGACAATACAAACAATTCAAGAAATGCTGCACAATAAAAATGACACAAAGTGCCGGAAACTGTAAACAACACAATATTGGACATGATTGCGCAGACAGGCTCTCGGAAGTGGACAATCACCGTGATGTGGCTTTCATCTCCTCTCTGCCTCCGTGATTACACAACAATGCAAGGCCTAGTGCGGCTGCTAGCGGCGATGTCATTGTTGGCGTTTGAAACTTTTGGTTGAGGTCAACTTGGCTTGCCAAGGCTACGTGGCACAAAACTGTACTCGACTATTCCATATTTACCCAAAGAACTCTAGTTTAAAACCCCACAGCTAAGATGCAACGCTGTCCTAATCTGAGTGGTTGGACAAGATCACATTCAGCGCCATGTGACTGCAGGAGGGGCGAGGACAATGTGAACTTCATTTAACATTTGCAACACTGTGAGTATGTAGTGAAGTAATGAGTTTTATATGACTATATATATGTATAATGTAATCAGCCATGTGCTTAAAGAGCGCGTTAAGCCCAAACATTTATGGAATTGTTTGTTCGTATCCATTACAGTTCTCGCAAGAAATTATACTTCCCATTCAGTACGCTTGAAGCATACGAGTATATGTTAAAAAGGTAAATATCCTATTTTTCAATCAGTTATCCACATCATACTCACTGTTTTTCTGTTGAAACACTCATAATAAGTTGTTGGACCCCCTTAATTTGACCTTTTCGTACGTATACGCCTTATGGATCGTTTTCCTTGAACATGTATTGACGTCACTTACTAATCAGTGCAAGTAACTCCTGTGTTAGCGTAAGACATTTGTATTATGTAACACAGATTAAATTTGATGCAGTGATGAACTCACATTTTACAATGTGCGAAAAACGTTTTAAGAAGTCTAATATTTCTTGTACCGCTAAGAGATACTCTGTCTGCATTTCTTTAAACGTGTGAAATGACATGTAAATTATATTTGGGTTACTGAACTTTGTCATATTCACCAATTATTGAAAATCGTGGTATTATAACACGTTGGGGGCCTTACAGCTTATTTTCTACTTCTTTTTCTAGAGGAATTCTACACTGAATGTTAGGGCTTACGCGGCAGGTGCCAGAAATACCGATATCTATTTCGAATTATTATTAACGAAGAGATTGTGAAAAACTGATTTTGAGTTCCGAAATAACTGATGAACGGGCAACACAGATTGGTTATATTAAAGAATTTTGTAAGGTACACGGACATTAAATCAATTCGAAATAATTTAATAAAACTTCCTTTTTAATATATTGTTTTACAATCACATGTATTTAATTTACATAATTTGAAGTTTGTTTTTGACGATGGAAGGATTGTGAAGGAAACGTTTGTATTATTACTTATAATTTATATTATCACTTACCAAGAAGGAAAATTCCTAGCACAAGGGACAAAACTATAAGGTAAATAAAGGTATTATAATTAGTTCTACATTACCAAAATATTCTAGAGGACTGGTTCTAGTACATCATGATAGATAGGAATGAAAGAAACGTATAAAGGCACAGCTCAACGACAATACGAGTCGAAATGCATATTGTCTGCAGCCAGGGTAGGTCCGATGGCGAGTATGCAAGCCAATTATAGAGTAAACATGCTGTCATTGTTGTTTATGTCAATACAGTCTGACCCACAGAGGGTTCAACCGATTCAGTGAAAACCCACTGATACTGGCTTCGGCTTTGGTGAAGCCATGGTCCATTTATTAGGAGAGATTTGTGTTGTAGTGACGTATTGTCATATGCATGTGTCCCCGCAAAGGCATAGAAATACATTTTGATATCTAATGATATTTTCATTACAACAAAAGTTGACTTTTGATGCATTTAGTTGTGACTAAAGTAGTAGCAAGTGAAATTGTTTGTGCTCGTTTTCAAATACTAGGGTATTTTTTCATAGTTAATTCAGAATTCGTGATATTTTACGGAACAATTTTTAATCAAAGAAGCAAGTGTGGAAAACTGGGAAAAAAGTGCCACGAACCAAGTTTACTTGAATTTCAAGATGTGTCCATGGATATAGATGAGGGCAGTAAGATTATTAAGATAAATTCTACACCACCACCTCATTGTCGGAAGTTTAATCTTGATCAATACGGTCTATGAAAATACTATGTGGACAACATTTGCTTCACACGTTTGTCATTGAGGGACAAAAACAACACATGTAATTAATATTTTGTACATTTTAATTCTTGTATGTGACAACAATAGGATTTTTATAGGTGGAGAAAAAAAAAAACAGGACTGGAAATCAGGGAATCAGGGAAAAGTCAGGGGAATCCTGGAAATCAGGGAAAAGTCAGGGAAAAAGTCAGGGAATTTCGACGTTGGTCAGGGAAAAATATAAAATACCTTTACACAAATAAACTTACTGCCGCCGCGCGCCGGTTATTTCCACCCATTAATTGCCAAAAACCCTGGGGATTGCGTCGAAAAAAGTCAGGGAAAAATGAAAAATTTGGTCTGGAAATCAGGGAAAAGTCAGGGAATTTCATTATTGGACTCATGTAGCAACCCTGCATATCTTTTAGGCTTAATTTTATGTTTAACTTTATCCTATATCTTAGGGAATTTTTATACCAGCGTAAGAGAATATATTTCAATCCTCGAAATGTAGTGTTCTTTGAACATAAGACATGTAATTATCTTGTCCTAATCATCTTAAAAAGTGATACACCCATGGCTACTATACTCACACCAAGGTTAAAGCTTTGTCGCTCTCTATGAATAAGTGTAATCGTGTAATGGAATCGGTAATCTTATCGTTAGAAATTTGCAGGTTCATGCGCGCTCGTGTGTGTGAGCGCGCGCGCGAGTAGTTGCACGCATCACTGTGTTGTTTACGTCGTTTATAGACGAACCTTGTACAAATATTATTAATTATAAATTATGTATAGATAATCATAGTTAAAAGAGCAGAGTTGTTATTAAAGTGCGCGTAATTAAAAGGTTCACACAATATTTCAATACGCTATTCATTACTGTTTGCAAATTGTGCTTAAAGGGATGTAAAAGGCCCTTTTATCCTTCCGCTAATTACACCTTGAATCTATGGCACGTTCACACCAGTTCTTTTGGCTGTTTATAAACCTGTTGAATACTTAACAAACATCGAAATACACCTTTGTGGATTTTAATTTAACAGTCACAAACTAATTACTAATAAAATTTTCTTTGTGTACCTCAAACGTGTTATTTTATATGAAACACATCACGAAAAGGTTTTAAAAGTCTAAATCTAGTGTTGTGCTGTGGGGTAAATAGGGAGCTTCGAGATATTCTGAAGTTAAGCCAATTTTACCACAATTTATTAAAGTCGTACCATCCATTTCGTCTATGATTTAAAGTGTATGTTTAGTAATAAACAAAAACTAAACGTTTTATAGCTTCTGAACGAGAATTTGGGTGGTGGTTCGTTTATTTCAATGTGCTAAATAGTTGCAAGTGTTGAAAATTATATCAAACTCGTTTAATACGCGTTTTTACAGAAAAGTATTAGAAAAGTATTTGTCTAAGCACATTTATAATTAAGTACTAGAGATAGAATAGTAATAAGACGGAAAGTAGTAGACTGTGTGCGTGTTGACTTTTCTAACATACGAGCATTTTCTAACATCTAACATTTCTCGTAGATTACAGCAAAATGGATGTTTACCTCAAAATCGATATTTTCAGTTACGGCCTTAAACAAATTTTTATAGCCCCTTAAAAGTAACTTGGTTGCCATCTTTAGTGGTCTTGTTGGCAATTTATTATTTATACCAAGGTTTTATTACCAAACGCGTCACTAATAGTCCACTTAACAATAACGGAATTCACTTTGTTATTGCGTTTGAAATTCCTCACGTAATGGTTCAAACTTGTCATGTATTTAAAATTAAGTATCCTCTAGCTCCTTGAACGAGTCAGTTAAACATAACATTGACCATGATAAAAAGTTGAAGTTGATTTCTTTTGCATCTTAATCATATTTAAAATGCGAAAATGTCTTTGTTTGTTTGTTTTGCTTTCACGATTAAACTATTCAACAGATAGTACTGACATGTTTACGGTCCCTGGAGTGAATATAGGCCGGGCTATGCACCACTGGTCTTAAAAGTAGTGAAAAATCTTACCTTGGTCCCGAAAGTTTGTGAAATGTCACAAGAGCATATCTAATATAAACATTTGTTCTGTGTAAACATTGTTTATTATTTAACATTTATTTACATTTACAGTGAGTACATTTTCTAAGGAATAATAAATATGTTAACGCCATTTTATATTTCAGCGATTAAGTAAGTATTCATCTACCTTACAAAATACCCTAAAACATATGATAATCAGAATTTGATACCGAAGACTTTGAAGAACTATTGTAGCAGTCAGTAAGAACTATTGTAGGTGAAAAGTCTCTGGACCGTGCTTTTGAACTAATGTTTGTACCAGCTCCAAATGTTCTAAATATTATCAGTATTTTTCACTTTATAAGGAAACAAACGCATAGTGTCATTTTTAATGTCCTTTTAACAGTGCATTTTTATCAAATATTAGGTATTAGATCTGAAAGCCAATGTTGCTAACTAACTTTAACTATACATTTAAAGGCTGATATAAAACCCATCCTAGTTTACATTGTCAAAAGTACGCTTCCCTGATATACTTATATACTGTTGATCGGGAAACAACGCAAAATCAGTTATGGAATAAAATACTAACATCGAAGTAAAGTACATTGACAAACAAAGTAAAGTACAAACACATTTTCTTGATCGAAGAAGGCAAAGTCATCATTGACGTTGGAAATATAATACGCTCGAACCAGAAGTATGAGCACAGGTTCAAAACCTATGAAACTGCGTGTGAAGGCCGCGGGTAACTGCTACTTAAATAAATATATTTTCCAATTGATGCTAAAATATCGTTACGTTTATAATTTAATACGTTTATACACGTGCTTTATAATTTAATATTCCTTTATTTCAACGCCTGAGGTTATCGAATTAATTATAAGTGAGACGAAGTATGACTACCACAGAGTGTTAACTTGAAATATGTATATTGTGCACTAGTATTACACAAAAATACATGTGAAATGCAGGGTCACAGGTGGTGCCATTTTATTACACTCGCGCTGTGGACAGAAGGTAAGCGGTTGCAAAGTTTGCTTGTGTATTTATTATCTGTTTATATACAGGGCATAGTCATCCATATAGGCGCTTATTTTATATCCCATGCAAGTGACCAAATATTTTGACCATTACCTGTTAGATAATGCAGTGACAAATACGTAGCAAAGTTATGCGATAGTGGTAATATGTATAATTAATTAGAATTCCGTATTTAATATTAATGTATATATTGAAAATGAAATTTATTGTTAAGAATCATATATGTATATGATCGTCGAAATTGTTTGGATAACCTTCAAATAGAATATCACAACATATATGAATGTAATAAAACATCTAATTGTTTTTCGAACCTTAAAATTAAAACTGGGACACGATATTTTCAAAATAAAATTTTGGGACTAAAATAAATTTACGGGTAATCTGTTGCGTTCTGAATTTTCCTTTTATAGGGATGACAGTACGTTCTGTTTTTAGATAAGCGAGTGGGTATTTTATGATCTTGTTCAGGAAATGGATGAAATAAAACTGAGCTCTTTTATAGTTCCCACTGTTTACAAACTATCCTGTGAACTTGCAGGCAGTGGCATGATACTCCAAACACTACGCATCCATCTTCTATACAAAGGTATGATGGCGGATACCATCCCACGTAGGATTACTATTCATAAAACATGTACCAAAACGATTTATCTATTTATTCGTATCGACTTAACCAATTTTGTATTTTAATAATACAAATAACCGTATAAAAATTTAATATTTATTTAAATAACCTTTCTGTTTATATTGAACTATTTTTGAGATCAATTAAATATATATATATATATATATATACCGCCTTAAAATTATTATTAAAATGAATTTCCTTTAAAATTATGCTTAATAATAGTTTTTATTCTTACGCAAAAAATTATTAAACTTGAAAATAAGTTCAAATATTTTATATATATCAAAATAGCTCTTAGATTACTGATATATACATATATACGGTTTTCTTCTTAACTGCAATCAATAAGGTGTAATAGGTCGTTTAGTAAAGTTTTCACCACAGTATTTGGATTACAAAGACCTTTAAAACGTTATATATGTTCTGGAAAATATGTCGTCATAAAACATGAAAAATCGAACTCCAGATCTACGGATTTTGATGCACCCGAATGCATATAATAGTAATGAACATATTTTTAAAACCGTTTCACAAGCGTTGATTTCATGGGAAACCCGTGTAGTTAATTATTTCAATAATAGATCGGTCGCACTGATTTGACTCACCTTACTGTATATGGAATACGCTATATAACATATGCGAGTGTTGAGTTATGCACGGCGCCCACTATTACCGGACCAGCCTAGCCCGCCCCGATCCGGCCCATTTTGTAAAGTCGCTCAAATACGTGCAGTTAAATGGACACCCGCCTACTGCGACCGGCCCGGCCCAGCCCGGACCGGCCTTTTATAAATCACAATGCATGCGATCATAATGGACACCTGCCTACATCGACAGGCTCGGCCCGGACTGGGCGGGCTCGGCCCACGTGACACAGTCGACCAGGCCGGATACGCCGAGTCTGGCTGGGCCTGGCCGGCCGCAGTGAGCGCAGTGCTAAAGAAAACTCCACTTCACTTTCCGAGATTCGATAGTCTTTTCATAATTCCAGTAGTCGAGTCAGCGTATCATGTCGTGTAATTATCCTACCATTTTCCTACGCTTTTTCCATAAACATCTTTCGTTGGTGCTTTTTTCCCTAGGAACCATTTATTTGCTGTGAGAAATATTTACTTCACAGAGACTGGGGTAAATCATGAGCCATGTTTTGTACTATACTTTAGATTCTAGTGTAGTACTATTTATACCAATGGAATTGTTGGAAGGATATTGCCTAGTTGAAAGAATAAAGAGTAAGGGTGTGGGAGTTGAATTTTCCGAGTGTGGGTGTGACAACCTGATACTACTTAGTAAAATAACTAATAACGTTTGAGGAGAAACTCATGAAACGAGAGTCAGACAGTTGATGAAAGCTGGTATTGCTCACAAAGTGAGAAGTTGTCTACTACATTAAACACTTCTCGTCGCCGTGTTTTAAGTGATATCAGTTTCACCTCCCTTATTGTGAAATAAAAACCTCTCTTCGCTAATTAAGTACGAGCGCATTTATAAAACTGATTAATTTGCATATTTATTTTATAGTTCCTTAAAGATGGAACTTAAATGGACTCATTGTTTTATACTACATATTTATAGAGGAAACATTGTCATCACTTTTACAAATTATTGAAAATATTTAAAAATTGACATTTTTAAAGACGTGAAATGTTATTAATTATAGGGATTGTAAATATTGTACCTATATTTTGAATAACTAGCATAAATTAAATTATATAATATTGCTATCAGTTAATACACAATACAGTATACAATACCAGGGTGTCCTGCATAGGTGAAAGTAAGATAATTTAGGTTAAACTGGGGTCATACACAATTTAGGTCATACACTATTATTACTCACATCTCCCTCTATAAAATTGCTACCATATTTACTTAAGAGAGTTAATACAAAATACCAGGATGTCCTGCATAGGTGACAGTAAGATAATTTAGGTTAAACTGGGGTCATACACAATTTAGGTCATACACTATTATTACTCACATCTCCCTCTATAAAATTGCTACCATATTTACTAAAGAGAGTTAATACAAAATACCAGGATGTCCTGCATAGGTGACAGTAAGATAATTTAGGTTAAACTGTTGTCATACACTATTATTACTCACATCTCCCTCTATAAAATTGCTACCATATTTACTTAAGAGAGTTAATACAAAATACCAGGATGTCCTGCATAGGTAACAGTAAGGTAATTTAGGTTAAACTGTTGTCATACACTATTATTACTCACATCTCCCTCTATACAATTGCTACCATATTTACTTAAGAGAGTTAATACAAAATACCAGGATGTCCTGCATAGGTAACAGTAAGGTAATTTAGGTTAAACTGGGGTCATACACAATTTAGGTCATACACTATTATTACTCACATCTCCCTCTATACAATTGCTACCATATTTACTTAAGAGAGTTAATACAAAATACCAGGATGTCCTGCATAGGTAACAGTAAGGTAATTTAGGTTAAACTGTTGTCATACACTATTATTACTCACATCTCCCTCTATACAATTGCTACCATATTTACTTAAGAGAGTTAATACAAAATACCAGGATGTCCTGCATAGGTGACAGTAAGATAATTTAGGTTAAACTGTTGTCATACACAATTTAGGTCATACACTATTATTACTCACATCTCCCTCTATAAAATTGCTACCATATTTACTTAAGAGAGTTAATACAAAATACCAGGATGTCCTGCATAGGTAACAGTAAGGTAATTTAGGTTAAACTGGGGTCATACACAATTTAGGTCATACACTATTATTACTCACATCTCCCTCTATAAAATTGCTACCATATTTACTTAAGAGAGTTAATACAAAATACCAGGATGTCCTGCATAGGTAACAGTAAGGTAATTTAGGTTAAACTGGGGTCATACACAATTTAGGTCATACACTATTATTACTCACATCTCCCTCTATACAATTGCTACCATATTTACTTAAGAGAGTTAATACAAAATTTAGAGTAAGATAATTTAGGTTAAACTGTTGTCATACACTATTATTACTCACATCTCCCTCTATAAAATTGCTACCATATTTACTTAAGAGAGTTAATACAAAATACCAGGATGTCCTGCATAGGTGACAGTAAGATAATTTAGGTTAAACTGTTGTCATACACTATTATTACTCACATCTCCCTCTATAAAATTGCTACCATATTTACTTAAGAGAGTTAATACAAAATACCAGGATGTCCTGCATAGGTGACAGTAAGATAATTTAGGTTAAACTGTTGTCATACACTATTATTACTCACATCTCCCTCTATAAAATTGCTACCATATTTACTTAAGAGAGTTAATACAAAATACCAGGATGTCCTGCATAGGTGACAGTAAGATAATTTAGGTTAAACTGTTGTCATACACTATTATTACTCACATCTCCCTCTATAAAATTGCTACCATATTTACTAAAGAGAGTTAATACAAAATACCAGGATGTCCTGCATAGGTGACAGTAAGATAATTTAGGTTAAACTGTTGTCATACACTATTATTACTCACATCTCCCTCTATAAAATTTCTACCATATTTCCTAAAGAGAGTTAATACAAAACACCAAGATGTTTTGTATATGTACCAGTACGATGATATTTTAATAATTTTGAATCAGTTTTAATTGTCTGTAATACGCAAATTGTATGTAAAACAATCTCAACTGTGGATATATTTTAAATCACATTATTTGTTAAGTAACTATGATCTTGTATTAGACAATGTATAGCTTGGTTAGGCTGGGTTCATTAAATAGTCAGGAAAGCAATTTAAACGCTCTTTAACCACAGAGTATTTCCCAATCAAATTTAAGGTCAAGAGTTCAACAGTTATTTATACCTCGATCTAGAACCAGTTATTTTGCCATCCGTCTGCAATTTCCTGTTGCAATTCCAGTTCGTTTATAGCTTGCAAATTTAAATGGACATGACTGCAAAAGGGAGATGCGATCATTTCCTATCAATTATAGAGTTTTGGCCATATACATGTGTCAACTGGTGTAATTTCAAACCATTGTTAACTCTCTGTAGAAAAATCGTCGTAAATCTCGATTACTATCGTGACATCGTAATTGACATGTCTTAACAAGAAAAGTTGTCTTTTTACTGCTAAAACACTGATTTAGCAATTATTGGTGATAGGTTCGTGTTTACACATATTTGATATTAGACACCATGGTAAACATATAGAAATATATTTACAATCTATATTTATTTAACCATCTCTATAAACTTCTACTCCTAACGTTAAGGTCTCCCAATTTTTTAGGTCATCAAGTAGCTTTTGTGACTCTATTTGGTGTACATTCTATAGGTAAATCAAAGCTTAGTAATGCATCCACTGAAGTCAAAAATCGTTAAATAACTTTTGAGGTAAGTTCGTAATAGTAAAAGTGTTTTTACTTCAAAATGT
The DNA here is from genome assembly GCF_021130785.1 of Homalodisca vitripennis. NCBI lineage: Eukaryota > Metazoa > Arthropoda > Insecta > Hemiptera > Cicadellidae > Homalodisca > Homalodisca vitripennis. The sequence continues at coordinate 134,644,774 of NC_060212.1, forward strand.
CCCAAAAGTTATTTGGCTCAATTAGGATGAGAAGTTGAGGAAATCTCTCATTGCAGCCAATCCTAAAGAGACCTTTCCGCTCCTCTCGAAATGACACTGTTGGAGGCCTTCTCCTCATATCATTTTGGATGATGGGGGCTAGCTGTCCCAGCCTCTTCCAAACAAAGTGTGTATCTCTCGCCCTCGTGTTTAGGTTTACAGTAACCTTTAACATTAAATGGAGCTCTATCCACTCCAACAGTCAACCCCTGCAGTAAGATAAACCTTCGATCAACCGATTTATCACACGAGGTTAGTGATGTTTCGCTCCTTGATGTTTTCCAGATCTAGTGACACATTTATTGTACCAAGTGTAGGTTCGACAAGATGTGAACTTTCGTTAACGATCAAACAATATCGCTATTTAAATCTACTGTCACATGAGTAGAACGCTAATGTTATCTAACGTAATGATTCGTATGATAAAAAGGTTGATCATCTTTAGGACAACGATTCTTTAATATGTCGTTTATCTATGTTGTGTTGAGCTGAAATATTTTTTAAACTCGGTGTATGTGTTAGTGTCTAAGCATCGAAATTTTCAGCGTTCTTTCCTGATCACGGACTAAATTAAAAATAGTTTCAAGATAATAGGCCAAACTTATAGATCTAGGGGTCAAATCTGCATTGTGCGACCTTTTTTTGAAATCTGTTGATAAATTGTGCCTAAGAGAGGATCCAATCGTCAGATAAATTATTTTTTCTTTGCTTTGTAGACTTAAAACCGACCGTTTTAGACACAAATTATAGTTAAATCACGGCTGAACAACAAGAAAAATTAAGTGTTTACTTTCAGTCAAACCGTGTACATCCAGTGATTTGACGATTATTTAAGGTGTGTTAACCTAAAAAATATATAATCTGAGGGAATAAAAAGTATCGTTTTATATTTTAAAATCCTTTTGATTGCCTCTCACTTTAACCTAGACCAAAACTAGCATGGTTAATGGTTGATTCCTTTTTAGGGTCGACTCCACTATTTGTTTCTAGAAAAACTGTAACTTTTCCTGATACAATACAAATTGGCCCTTGCCTCCTGATCTCTATCCACATTAACTTCTCTTCCCATCTTATTGTCAATGAACCTCGAATGCAATAGGTTTATTGGGCCTCGGTAACCATATTGGGTTTATTTTGCGACGTCCCTTGTCAATGTTGACCTACTTGCGAGGTCCTAGTGTAAGAAACACCGACGGGGTAAAGCAGCCTTCTTTACACTCTACCCTCTCGTTTCTGTTTTGTGAGGGTATGGAGGGTTTCTCAAAGCTTCCTTATAGCAAAGGAAACAGACAAGTACCTATTGAATCCACATTTATCCTTAAATAAAGGAGTGGAAAGCGACATTACAATAAATCGTCCTCATTTAAAATCTTGCACATTCAAATCACGGAACGTTCTTAGTAAAATATGAAAATTACGTTATTTAGTGAGAAAACACATCTCGTATAGTAATTTTCTTACTGTAGGTTTCTTTCGTGATGAAATCTAAAAGGTTTCATACGATATTTGTGTACAAGAACAGTTTAAAAAACAAAATAAAAGTACATTAGTTTAAAATGTGTAAACCCATATAAACGCAAGCCCCAAAGTGTCCTGTAATAATTTTTAAGACGTATTTTAAACAATAAAACTTTGTCTGGTGATAGATTGCGTTAAGTGTAAAGAAGAGTTTACAATTAATTAAGTTAATATTTGCTACTTTAATTGTTTAATTTTATTTGAGACTCTTTTTTAGTACAGCATTTAAGAAACAACGTATCAGTTAGGTGTATTCTATTTGCTGAGTGAATTTTTTTGTGAGTAATATTTCATTCTTAATTGACCTACCTTAAAATTGTGTCCTCAACTTCGTTGTAAACGACGCGATGCCAAGAAATGACGACAAATCACAAAAGTTTTTTACGACCCCGTAAATTTGTTTTGCCCCGTTAAATTCGACACCGCTCTGCTTGATTGATTTCTTTTGTAAGAACTTCGCTTGCTTCGTTTTCACAATTTGCGGTCCACAGTGACAGTGATTAATTTTAAATGAGTTTTAAATTCTGCTCAAGATATAATATAAACGTTTTAAGATATATGAGATTCTGACAGTGAACACGTATAGTAGTTTGTAACGTAGGTGATATGATGATGCCCGCCGGTGTACAATCATATATTAATTGTATAGACGATCAATCCTATAGCTTCGCGCTTTTTGTATTGCTTGTTTGACACAGATAAAATTGATCAAATTGCCACTTTAACTCTATGAATGTTAAAGAGTATTCTTGGCTGAGAGTTAGCGAAGTCTATCGGTTGAGATGCTGGAAATGTTATATTTTATTTCTTTTATGACACAAACAATTGTAAACTATTTCTTTAACTTGCAAATCGGCACTGGCTGAGCGTTAGTGAAACCTAAGACTCAAGGAGCTGAAAATCTTTATTTATGTTTACCTGTCTGTTTATCTGTGTGTGTGTGTGTGTGTGTGTGTGTGTGTGTGTGTGTGTGTGTGTGTGTGTGTGTGTGTGTGTGTGTGTGTGTGTGTGTGTGTTCACACGATGTTTCTAAAACGAACTGACCTACACGCTTGGATAAAGCTTCATTTTCTATACAGGCAACATCGAGTTAGAAAATGATTCATGTTACTCAATGGGATTTGGCTAAATGTTAGTGAACATTTCTATAATGATCTTATAAGTAACCACGATGGCAACGAGAAAATATCAGAATAAATAATAATTTGTTAGCAAACTGGGTACAATCGTTACATAGCAACATTTGACACAGTAACACAAGTAGTAACAGACTACAAATTGTGTATGACACCTCAGCGAAGCCTGTTCTACACGAAACGTAATGTGCTAACTCCTACCTTGTAAGTAAGACATATTTTATGTGAATGACATATATTTTCTGGCTTTGTTTTTATAATCGTATCATCCGAAACCCAAATAATGTATGAATTTGAATAGGATATTTAACAAAATTCAGTTTTAATAAACATTTATTCACAAGCTAAGTGTATTTGGCGCTGATGTAACATCTGGCATTGTTTGGTATAAATTAAAATGTTTAAGCTTATGTAGCGAATATAAATTTTTGACACGTTTTAATTTGACGTCGCCTCGCATAGGAATGTAATAAAGTATCATGGTATAAATGGTTGATTGTCATTAGGAAGTGATTTATAACCGCCTTAAATTTCACTTTTATTCAGTTTTTCCTGAGACCAGTGCCTGTCACTACTAATTAATTAAGGATGGCTCCCTTCTCAAGTACCTCTCTAAAGCAATTCAGTGAGTACCACTCGACACTTTGTTTCTAAAGTTAAAATATTTAATAAATATCCGTTCGTGAACTATTTACTAATTATGTAAAAAAATATTTATTTATTTATTTATTAGTATTTACAATTAAACGAGTACTTTATACTCACAACGCTCTCAAATTAATTTTATTATTGAATACGATAAGGTATGAAATGAAAATGAGGAATCTATTGGATTTTGTCTTGCAGATTTCTGCTTTGTTAATTAAGGAGTAAAAACGATAATGCTGCCTTAGGAGATTTCCTGGTTGTAATAAACGATTTCCACGAATCCTTCCTTGTTAATTAATAAAGTACGTTATTAAACCTAATCACTTACTGTTGATGATTTTAAAATGTGCTTGTTTCATTAGTTTTCTGTATGCTTAAAAGATAATTCTGAAAACACTCTGAAAATGATTATAAATTAATTACAAATTAAAACACTTTGTCAATTACTATACTTTTACTGTTAGTAAAACAAAAACAGTGTTAATTAAATTTTATTTGTAATACACAAGTATTTATATTATTAATACAAGTAAATAATTCGTAGAAATTCAGCTGATTATTTTTCATAATATTACACATGTAATTTTTCACTTATTGTGTATAATAAGTTGTCATAAAAGTTCTTCATGCTTAGATTGATGCAATCCACTGATCCATGAAAAGTATATTTTACAAAATCAAACCGCCGTATTCTCAGAGAAAGCCAAGCATATTTGTAAGACTTTAGTTTATTCTGCAACACACGTCGTACTGTAGGACCAGCTCAGTATCGAATGGACAAGTGAAGACGCTGGTGTGCACCCGACTTGACACAATTACTGCAACAGCACAACTTTAAATTACTCCGCTGTCAAAAAGTTTGTGTTTGTCGTCCTTCAGATGTGACAAGTTGTCGTGTGCACTTCACAACGCTTTGCTCATCGAACCTTTTAACATGATTTACAGATCTGTGAATCTTGTATACTGTGCTGGACCGTTTGCTTTATGTATCAAACCAAAACATTACCTACGTCGAATGTTAACTTATTAGCAAATTTAATTATGATGTTTAAACATAATATAACATATTTAAAATTAATACCTTTAATCTTACTAAAAACATAACCAATTTTATTTAGCTAGCCATAAAACCTTTGGTTTAACCATAGTTAGAGATTATTAAGCCACATGATACACTGTAGTAAGACACTGTATGATCCAATAAGAATTCTCAAGCAATATAATAGATAAAGAAAAGCCTCTCACGCATATCTGTGGCTATGGTGCCATTCAATTTCAGTTAGTATATACAGTAAGTTACTCATACAAATTGCTTGAACGTTTTATAAGCAATTTTTTTTTGTTCTCTTAGGGCAAAAAGTTTAGAAATTGCACTTAGTCCTAAAAGGATCTTTGCGCTGTGTCCGAAGTGACAGGCTACTCTGTATGGGTGAGTATGGGGACACCACCTATCGAGATCCATTAGGAAGGATTTTAGGCATTTTATCTCAATCATATATATTTGGAAGAAGGGGAGACCTGCTCTGTACCATTCTCTACAGTCAAAGCAGGCCCTTATGTTTAGTCTAGGGACTTCCTTTAACACTTAGGGTATCCCACCAACTCCAACGGTCATCCCCGTAGGTAGTAAACTAGACTTATGGATCTATCCTTGCACCCCAATATTTTGACATTTGTTGTTAGTAACTTTCTGCTCCAGGACATCCAAAGGGTTGCCCAGATTTAAGTGACAAATTGGTTTTAGCTGTACCCAGTGTAGGTTCAACTGAAATGTATAAACCATCCAGAAGTGAACCTTCATGGGGTTTAGAAACCAATCAATAGCAGGAACTATATGAAGTATATATTTTGTAACTAAGCAATATGAAGTATATATTTTGTAACTAAGCAACATGTAGCATACAATACAGATTCAGTGATCTGTTGAAGACCTATATTTCTAACAGCACCTAATCTTGCAGCATTTTTATGTTCTTCAGACTCCCGAAATTGATTGTTTTAAACTGTGATGCTTATTACCTCAACAATTACTGGAAATAATGGAATAAAGTTTTTGCTTCCTTATTGTATAGTTTTCCAGTACATTGCAATAGATCTTAGAAAAATTCCGTTTAGTAAGCTAGAAAAAATGTTTTACGCTAATTTTTATTCAGTAATTGTAATGGTTTTTGGAAATTCACAAAATAATACTGAAAATAAAAATATGTAAATAATCTTTTGTAGAATACTAGATACAAGATTGCTTAAAGACTTCATTGTTTCAAGTCTTATGGTTTCTGAGAAAACTCACATATAGTTTACATTGTGAAGATAGCCGTAGCAAATCCCGTTAAGTTGTGGTACAAAACCCTCTGAGACTTAGTGTTATATTTTTGTAACACATCGCTATGCCAAATGTCCAAACCACTGTTGTCCTTTAATTATTAATTTCTAACTATGTTATTTATTGTTTTTTTTTGTATTCTGTAATATACGCTAGCAGATACAACCGTACAAGTAATAAAAGTACTGTACTTCATCCTCCGAATGTATCGAACGATAAGCATCCGTTTTGTTCAGCAACAAATAATGGATATTTATATATATATTATATAGACTATTATATAGATATAAATAGTGCAAAAGATTATCGATAAAGGAATCCTTTTAAAGTAATAATGAAAAGCTGGCTTCTTAGAGGTGACGTCGAAAGCCAGGATAGTTTCCTTTTCAATAAAAGTGATTGAGACTCAAGCTGGAGCGAAATGTAATATCGTCCTCTTCAGTGCCACTAGATATTGAGTTAAGGGGTAGTTCTGATTGTACTTCGTATTACAATGCACTTTTTTTCCTTTTTTTAAATGTGTTCTCCTTTTGTTATCTTCCATTATTTTCAACACATAAAGAACGTACTTCGTACAGCTGATGAAGGTGTTCTAACAAATAAACAATTCTCAATGTAAGTTTCTGGCAATGTAAAACTTTACAGGACTTCCACAAGCTCCCTAGAAGTCCAATGACGCCAACTTGACACCTAGTTGTTACAAGATGAACTTATTTACTTCTTTGGTTTGGTACCCATTTTAGAACGATGGTCTCTTACAATTTAGTATCGTTGTCTTAGCTTATAATTTTTGTGTGTTCTTGTTATGTTAAAAAGAATCGCAGTCGTTATTTTATCACGCTTTAAGAACTTTGACCAATGCAGTCAACAAACAAGAAAAGTCGCCGTCAGCCGAAGAAGAGACAAATCACAGAAGTTTTTATGCCGTCGTAATTTTGTCTCGCACCGTTAAATTTGGAATTCGATGGTGATTGACTTCTTTTGTAGGCGCTTTTCTTTCTTGCTTAGTTCTTTCTGGATTTGTAACGATAGTAAATCAGGCGGTTTAATTCTTATATTTAACCTTTTCTAATTTTAAATAGTATTTATTTAAGGTCTTATCACACTCTATTCAGGTAATAATTTTTATTTTTGTATTTAAATTTTTTTAATATGATACAAGTGACATTGTTTGCTTTCTTTTTAATACTGTTCAATATTTTTACTACTTAATACTACAAATTTGATACTGCAAATTGATACATAAAATTAAAATTAAATGTTTAATACTATTTATAACTAGCAGTTACCCGCGGTTTCCCACGGAATTTCACGATTAAAAGCAGGAACACCTTGATAATATTCTTTTTAAATCGCATTTCAAACAATCCTGAGATAACAGATAGTTACTGAAAAAATTTATCCTCCTGATATATTTTAGATTGAAAATTAAAAGGCAGTTTTTTTTGGGACTCTGAACTCGGGAAACAGTTTTAAAAGTAGCTACTTTTATAATTCTATTTTATAGCTGTAAAATAACTGGACTTCGTCTTCAATATTCTACTAATTTTTAATGAATAGCTCCAACAATTTCAGTACCGTAACTATTAAACCATTTTAGCCAAGTTTTGAGGAATCCTGAATTTGAATTCCTTAGCTGTTTATCTCACGCAATCAGTTTAATAAATTTAGAGGCTCTATGTATGTTTTAAATAGAATTAGGCATATTAGGCATATATTAGGCAAGATACATACGACATTTTATTTTTTTTATCTTGAACTTTGTAGGAGAACAAACATTAAAGTTTGCATAAAATTCAGTAAACGTACGAGGATTGAACTTAAGCTTTGCTATACTTTCTATTACTGTACTTAAGTAATTTACGCTATTCTTTACATTCCATCAACATTGAACCAATTATATAACTGTAATTTTCGTTAATGCTGTTTACTTTACTTGATATTGTTTTTATTTCAACAAATGTAATTATGGTGTTTTATCAACGATACACAACTTTACCTATTTGTACGTTTTAGTTTTTAATATGACATACAAATCGTATTGCTATAAAAACTCTGATTAAGTACATAGGTTTTTGTATTTGACACTGAAGTATATTTACCGTTCCTCACACTTGTTTTCTTCGCGGATTAACAACTAAGTTCTGATTTTTAAGATATTCAACAATATTAAAATACGAATTACTTTCAAATTTAAATGTGGAAAACAAAACGAAAAGTCACAAATTATTTTAGTCTTTTCCATCTTCAAGTAACCAGATGTAGTGTTTTCGTATCAGTGTTTTTATTTCATCGAGATGTTTACAAGTTTTCAACTTATAGCTTGGTTTTTGCAATAATATCAAAAATCGTTAACACACAACGAAAAAGAGTAAATAAAAAGAATACACCTTGTAACACTTTATTTAGTTCTTATTTGTGCACCGCACATTATGGATTTGAAGAATCCATCTTCTGGTATTGTAGGTAATTACAACATTGTTAAAAGGTGTACTTATTTTACTTATATTAAATTATTTTCAAGGCTACATTCAATACTAATTTGGGAAAAGAGTAGTTACACTAAAATGTAATTCAGTTTCACCAGACCATATTTTATTTTATATGCATAAAAGTCTATGAATTAAGTTTATTACTAAGGAGGGAGATCCTCCGTTTCAGTAAGGTACGAAAGAGTAACAACTAAATGCACACTGTGTGGAAATTAAAACACTGCGCTAAAACATTCATCAAGAGTGAAGTTATACGTTTAGAATAAGTTATAGACTAATGTTTTCAACATTTTTAAGTCCTGTGACCCTGTAGACACGACTACTCCAGATTAACGAAGTAAAACATCACGTCTGAACTGAAACAACTGGAGTATGATCCGCGTAAGTATTGACTCAATTCAATTGACCGTCATTTCTCTCGGCCTAAGAAATCCAATTGAAATAGCTCTACCGCTCCGTATAAAATTAATGGGGTTTCTCCTGTATTCTGATGTATTAAATGTCTTTGGCGAGAAAACACGTTTATATTTCTGAGTTATTGCAGGAAAATCAAATAAATCTCCGAGAGCCAGAGAAGGAAATGCTTGTGACAACTTGAGAACTACAAAGAACGACAATGTCAGACTTGGTCTTGAAACTGTTGAAAAGTTGATTCACTCTGAACACTTATTGCCTACTCCGAATTTGATTTCGACTACTTGTTATGTTTTTTTTTTCATACTTACTCGCAGTACATTTTATTTTAGTTTGCATACAGCTACTTAGTCTTAGAGGTCTGCTTTTATTTTTCAAAATAGTAGTAATGTACAGATTAATGCTTCATATTTGTAGAATGAAAAACGACATAAAACTACGTACTTATTGAAAAGTTGAAAGGTGTCTCTCATGTATGCAATCTGATTATGAGCAGCACTCATAAAGTTTAGTAACTAATAACTTTAAACCTTTCCACATTGAAATTTTAAACTGTATTGACCACACTATGTATCGCTTGGCACTCTTTTCTGAGGATGCTTACAAAATTGAAAATCTCTCTTTTCATTCTTGAGATGTTCTGCTGACAAATCTATTACGTTTCCCCGGCAAAAAATGAGAAATTTTGTAGCATATGAATGAATGGCTTCGATAACGCTCAGCCAAATTCCATGGCTTGACATCAACCATAATAGAACTCACTGTTTTCCATGAATAAGTAACGGTTTATAGAGGACATATTTCTAAAGATGTATTTCCACATGACATATTTTAAGTTAAGTTTAGGTTCCATAGCGTTATGTTCCATTGAGCTAGGAAGAGTACTACTACGCAAGAATGTGCTGAAATCAAATATTATCAACAACTTTTAAAATTGACATTCCATTGTATTATTTATATTTTTAGTCTATGAATAAAAATGTCGCATATTAAAAAGCCATATGATTGTAAACAATAAAAGATAAACACAAATCTTGAACAAATTCATTAATCCTGAGATTTTCAATCGTATTTATTCCTAAAGCCATAGGATAAATATTCGCTAACGCTCATCCAAATTCTATAGAGTGACATGAACCATTATCTGTCTTCGTGTTGCACATAATTATAAAAATCAAGGTTCGTGCAAAGTTAAAAGCCTATAGCTCAGTTTGTTTTAGAGATATCGTGCCGCCGAACAAACAGATGGACAAAAATGAAACTTGTCCAGTCTCATGAGTGATAGATAAGCTTCGCAAACGCAAAGCCAATTATATCTATTATTATTGGTTGCTATTACAGCTATCATAAAGATGTAAAATATTGCTCCTATTTTCTAAGTGGACAGGGTTTTCGACATGAACCACGGAGTCAGTGAAAACCTTTGCAAGGGTTCTTCGGTAAAAATTGAGAAGCAGAGATAATCTACTCCGCTTCCAAGGACAACACCAAGTCTTACTTACAGTCTGCCTTGCCTGGCTACAAGAAATCCAATCTTGTACTCCCTACTGGGAGGTTTTGACGAGAAGAACTCTTTATGATGCTATTAATATTTTCTTGTAGTATTCACATAGCGAAGTGTCGCTTTCGGCATCGCCAAAAGACTAAGTTACAGTTCAATTTGTTACGACTCCCCTCTTATCTAGTGGTTTTAATGAGTCGTCTGTCAATAAAGATAAACGATTATGTTAGTATTCTAAATAGTTTTTATGTGGTACAGTTAAAATACATCCTGAAATACATATATCATGCGTCATATACCCTTTTTTCAGTGCTCCTGATTAAGACGACCAGAGATTAACACGTTCGCTACCGAGCGGCGCATATATGCGCGCCGGCCGGGTTATTACGAGAGACCGACGTCAGAAATACGATCTTTACACACAGACCAAGTTAATATTGGTGTGCCCTTCATCACAGACCGATGGTAAGATTTTGTTTAAATAGGTTATTATACTTTGTAATAACCCTAATTATATATATAATTTGATGTATATTTCTGTTTTTTTGCGGTTTTTTAGCATTATTTTATTACGGCGCATATATGAGCCGGTCGGTCTATAGCATCAAAATGGTATCATAGACCGAGTGTCCCAAATATGAGCCACTATTTATTTGTTGAAATACTTTTAGATTCAAGGAATAATTTTTAACAAAAAAACACACCTATTCCATGAACAAGTTTATTTTACATATTTTTATAAGACATATAAATCAAACTTTTACATTACAAAGATTACAAATAAATTCAAACAAAAGTGTACTTGAGATAAATTGGATGTTTGGGCCTACTTCTCATGCCATAGATTGAAACAAGTTGGCATGCAAAGGCCAAATGGTTTGTCTTTAGAGTCCTTGCAAATAGAGCAGGCATAAAAGGTTTGCTTCCTTGTATTGTGTGCTTCTCGGCAGACATGGCACCTCAGTCGCTTTTCCAGCTTGACAGGAGCATGAGTCGTCTGTGAAGAGCGGATGGGGCGAGGTTTCCGTGGAATGGGTTCTACATGAATGTATTGTTTTATAATAATGTGTCTCTGAAATTCAGATAGGTTGTCTTCGTTGTCAATTTGGAAAAAATTAAATGTGCTGTTCCACAGTGATACATCTAGCAGGTGGAAAAATATTTTTATGTACCACCGAAGAGACTTTCTAGGAGTGGAATAATAAGAGATCATTTGATCACTGCGATCAATCCCACTCATACCCTTGTTGTAGCGAACAACCATGCTGGGCTTTTGGATCACTTCTCCCCCTTTTTGTTCTTGTTTCCTCCATCTCGGGGCCATTTGAAGTTGAAATAGTCAAAACATTTCTTTTATCTCTCGCCATTTCATGACGGTAACGTCACCCTCTTTGACGGCTCACACACTCCCCCCCTTTTTCAGTTTTGTTTGCACACCACAACTTGCGGATTCCCAACTCTATTTGACTGTAGAGTACCACACATGTTAGTCTGGTTGGTCATGAGGTACTCGGCCAGGTCCACGCTGTTGTAGAAATTGTCGAGAAAGATTATGTGGCCTTTGCCGAGGTAGTTCTGCATTAAACTTTCTCACAACTTCAAAGGCGTGGCCCTTTTCTTTGTCAATAAGTGTCCCCTTTCCTAAGTAGATGATGATATTTAAAATGAATCCATCAGATGTTGTCAGTTCGTACAGTTTTTATATACCGTACTTGTGTGATTTGTTTTTTATATACTGCCGAAACGACAGTCGGCCTCTGAAGAGGACCATAGCTTCATCTAGAGAAAGTGACTTCCCAGGGCTGTAAACCCTAACAGAGTTTGCTAAGATATCATTGAGGACATTCTCAATTTTATGCATCCTATTGTCTGTGGAGTCTATGTTTGGATCATAAAAACACAAACATCTTAAAATACATTCAAAACGATTGCGGGACATGGTCCGGCCAAAGATAGGATGCTCATATAAGCCGTCCTTGGACCAATAGTGTTTTATAGATGGAAGGTTTTACATTACCCATCAACATACACAAACCTAAAAATTTTTTCAATTCTTCAACAGAAACATTTTCCCAAAAGTTTAGATGAGCATGTTTGGAAAGAGGTGTCCCTCGCATGATTCCAGCTCTGGTGTTTTGTCCATGTGACAATTTTTTCTAACAGGGCGGTGTCAAAAATATTGCCAAACACTTCAACTGGATCAGTTGTTTGTATATTCACTTTTTTCTTCACCCACAAAATCATGAATTAGTGGGACTTTGTTCGTGTCAGTCCAACAACCATTAATACTGATATGATCATTGTGGACTTCATTGGCAACGAACTGTACATTAACATCATCGGTAAAATTATTTTGATTCTGCACATATTCATGTGCCTCTACTTCAGTAACAACTTCATTGCGGTCTACTTCACTACTAGAATCATCACTACTGTTAGAGGTTGGAATGTACTCACTGTTACCATCTGATGAAAATAAAGAACTTATTTCAGTGTCACTGTCACTATCAATTAACTCACGGTCAATCTCACTGTTGGTACACACACGCCTTCGTTTTCTATTTGGCTCCATGTTCATAAAAAATCAGATAGAAGCTTATACAGTACGTAAACTTACTCACAGAACGTAACCTCATTCACTGAACATAAACCTCAAACTTAGTGAACCACGTGCTCTGCTGCAGTGGCGCGGCCGGACGAGCATTTCACAAACTAATACTGTTGAGACCAGTGAAATATATACCGTAAATACAGGTCATTGACTTTGACTTATCCAGAGACCAACCGTCCCATATTTGCGCCAGACAACACCCCCAGAGACCGATACGAAAATATTAAACCGTTAAAATAGACCAGTGATTTGTCAGGATATTATTAGTAACAATAGAACACTGTCCCAAATATGCGCCGTCGGTCTGTATCAGCGGGCCCGAGCGGCTCATATGTGGGACGCTGGTCCAGGAGTAAAAACCGTACGGCGCATATATGGACAGCTGGTCTATATATATGTTTTTTTATTTAACATATCGGTAGCGAACGTGTTAAGCACAATTGGGAGTAAATATTATTTCAGGTTTTGTACTTCTAGTTCAAATAAATTATATTTCTAACGCAAAATTTAAGTATGCAAATTTATACCGAGATACAACATTAATAGACCCATATATAATGTTGTAATGAGAATTCAAAACAGTATACAGTTTTATATTTATAAAACTGTACTATTTTGAATGAAATGCATAAAATGTTGTATTAATATAGGTATTGTTATTAAAAATAAAATCAAAACCAATTGAACTAACACATTTTAATACTTGCATTAAGCCAGTTGACATCCATTTATAAAGATGACACGAGACACAGGGAAGTGCTTGTTGTTGTTACTTCCCTATCTACGTTCGCAATATCATAATAGGTATATTATACCGTATCAGTGAGAAATGGATGCGATGCTCCTTCCCCACCCCCACGACGATTTTCTGTAATATAAATTGCAATTAGTGTCCCGTGTATTGCTGTGTGATTCCACTTGCTGTAGTCACGGACTCAATGCGCTCGCTTGTTTCTTCACTGTTACGGAGCGAACGAAGTTCAGTCCCTCCAATTTTGTTCCTTCAGCTACCGACGTAAATATGCCGTCCCACATGCGTGTTTTATAAATTCAATTTATAAAGTAAAATTCTAAATAAATCTATCGGTATATCTTGTTGCCACGATATTGAAATAAGAGGTGATGTCACTTCTGTTGAGATTTCACTCTATGTGAAAATATTAGTTAAGTTAAAATGCCGTCAAAATACAATGTTTACACAGAACAGTTGATTACATTTCACAGGTCTTTTTATTCATATAACATAACATAGGAGACCAAGATGGAATTTTGTCTTGCCTCACAGAGCCGTGGGGCGTAGCCCGAAGGAATTTCCGATATAAGAATAGGCCTGTATTCATTCCAGACACCTTGAGAATGTCCATGTAAACTTTCAGGAATAGTATTTTGAAAAGTTTATGCTTGAAAGCAAAACAAACAAACAAAGGGACTTTTGCATTTATTATATTATAGGATTTTCATTTAATCCATTGTAAAAATACTCCCCTTCCTATTTTTATTTTTAAAATGTTACTTATTAAGCTATTTTAAAATGCCGCCATTTTGAAATTTAATATACAACTTTTCCCGAAATCCTTTATTCATACATTGTGTCAACATCGAGTTTGGTTAAAGTTATTTTATTAGTTTTTAAAGTACACTTTTATAACAAAAGGTAACATAGATAGACAGACAGATTGTAAATGGAAAGAGATACTCCATAGTTTGCAATTTCTTTTTCTTTTTCCACCCAAAGACAATTTACTAAAGTTCGTAAAAGCGTTGTTGAGCTGGAGACATTGAACCGTCTGAGCGTATTATTTTAGTTGTGTGCATTTGGCATAAAAATTGCAAATAAGCATAAGCAACTTCGTATAACAATTTGTCCCATAGTTGAATGACTTTGGAGCCCCCACACATTTGGTGCAATAGTGAGTGAGAGGGTGGGGGGAGGGTTGTCGTGATGAGCATTTCTAATAAAAGTGGTCAGGTATATTTAAAGGCGGTAATATTTTTGTACGCGCCGCTATGAAATAAAATTTTCAATTTGGATCCTTTTTGTTAATCAAGGCTACCTCACTCGTGGTATATGAGTATGGGTTTCTTCGTGTAAGAAACTCTTCCAATAGCCATTACTGCTCCAGATTTGCTTCGGAACGAATGTAAAAATATCGATTAACTGCAACACACTTTAAGGCCAGTGGAGATTGGGAGTTGGAAAAGGTTTCTTCGAATTGTCTTCCATGGCCTTGGTCATATCGGGAGGAAGAAACTATAGTAAGTGATCATTTTGAAGTCATACAGTTGCTTAAGTAATGCTTCCCAGTTTCAATTTTTTTCCAGTAAAGATGTCCTAGGTTTATCTCGAAAGCTAAGAGTAACTGGGTCTGGTATAGCGATAAGGAGTTAGCTCCTCCTACTACGATGTTTTACTGTGGACTGTTAGTACATCACTGTATGTGATCACTACTGATATTCTAGTGCATCTTATCATTCAGATGAAATATTCCGATGTTGGTGTCTAGACGTCCAATCATTGCGGCTAAATTTATGTAAAACACTGTAATGTTTTTATTCAAAAGTTAAGGATGCTTAACTTATTTAATCTCATACGAATATCATAAATTGCAAAATGTATATCAAGTTGGTAGTCCTAACTACGTTGTAATAATGTTTTGAATTTTATGTTTGTATTTTAAAAACATGTTATTCATTAAAAAATATAAAATAGTTACACGGTTTAGTGGAATTCGTCTATTACGAAGCTCAAGGGAGCAATAAAAATTGAGCTATCCAAATTATTTAATTACGCTGACAATATTATTATAGTACAGGAATGTCAAGAGACTATATTCTACGGATCAAAATGATCAAATTACCAGAGTTTGGCTGCGTATCCTAATTAAATTAAACATCCAAAAAATATATTAAACAATTTTCTACTCGGTAACTAAGTCCAATATGATATCGAAACTAGAATGTCCAATTTTAGCCTAATTATATCATTCATTGGACTGCCGTCCCACCTAGACTACCGTGAATTTTACAAACACAGAAGGGTGAAACAGGTTTGAGGAAATTTACTTCCGTGGTGTTTTTATATTTACGAGTATATTTTAAAGGGGTGTGTTTTACGGACATATCCATCGCACTCAATTCCAGTCGATTTCACTCTCAATTCGTCAGTTCGCAAGAGTTTGTATTGGCAGCCTCGTCTAATAGTAATCACCTCTGTGCAACGGATTGTTGCTTATTAGATGAGCGTTAGCGAAACCTATCACTCGTGAATTTGGAAAAAGTTTTAATGTCTATCTGTCTATGTCTATGTCTATCTGTCTATGTCTATGTCTATCTGTGTATGTCTATATCTATGTCTATCTGTCTATGTCTATGTCTATCTGTCTATGTCTATGTCTATCTGTCTATGTCTATCTGTGTATGTCTATAGCTATGTCTATGTCTATGTCTATCTGTCTATGTCTATGTCTATCTGTCTATGTCTATGTCTATCTGTCTATATCTATGTCTATCTGTCTATGTCTATCTGTCTATGTCTATCTGTCTATGTCTATCTGTCTATGTCTATCTGTGTATGTGTATATCTATGTCTATCTGTCTATCTGTCTATGTCTATCTGTCTATGTCTATCTGTCTATGTCTATGTCTATCTGTCTATGTCTATGTCTATGCCTATGTCTATGTCTATGTCTATGTCTATTTGTCTGATCCCGCGATATATCGTAAACAAGCCGAGCTCTAGACTTCAAGTTTTCCATGGAGCTTCATTTCTATATAATCAACCCTGAGTTCGATGATGGTGCATGTCACGTTATGGTTTTAGTGAGCGTTACTAAATATGTTTAATTGATATTATGGGTAACCATAATAATAAGAAAATAGTGGAATAAATAGTTTTGTCAACACACTGTGTACAATTATATGGAATGTTAACATGTGACATTTTTCATAGGGTTAAATTTGAAATGTGAAAATGTATTGTTGAGATGTAACTTATTTTGCTCTCCGCACTACGTTTGTATTTAAACACGGTTTGAAACCCTCCCTAATCAACAAAAATGTGAATTTGTATTATGTAGCAAAATGTCTGGACAAGGATTCCATCTGCAGACTTTAAATTTTGCATGAAACTTCATTTCTACATAGACAAGAATAAATTCTGTGACGCTAATGTCCAATCATTGGATTGGGGTGAGCGTCATTGAATAGTACCACTCAGTAGACAGACACAGTTTTGTTTGCCAAGGGTATGTAAAACCTTCTCTGCTGTGTGGTTGTTTATCGATCCTCAGTTCATCTGAAAAAAGAAATATGTTGGAAATTTTGGATGCAATCTCAGCGAATCCTGTTACGTTACATGTGGTGTGGCGTAATCCTACCTGTGTGTTATCACTGACCTGATACAGGACCTAAAAGCCAGAGATGAAACTAAAACTTGTACCACATGGACAATACACACGGGGTTGGATACCGCTGAGGTCGTAGTAATGAATACTCGAAATTCGAAGTTTACGTACATGTTTAACATTGGCAAATAAACATAAAAGCACCACTTTTGGTAATATAAAATAAAGCATTTCCACGTTGCTGCCAAATAGAGTATGAATGAACTAAAATATGATACTATGGGATGGGCATAAATATTCCAATTTTCTATGGACTGTACCTTCGAAATTAATAATTATTAAAACTTTAAAAAATAACTTCCTTTTACGATAATCTTGTTTCACAAACGCGGGCGTCAGCATTCTTGGCTCTGCAATGCAGCTGTAGCCGGAAAAGGGGAAGTTTGTAGACTGGAAGTCTAAAACATGAAGTAATTTTGGGCTTGAACTCTAGAAGCGCGGTCAAGGCGCGCGAGTTGTTGCTTCGGTAGCGAGGTTCGGCAGCTACAAAGTTCCCGAGAGAAATAATTAATACGCGTGACAATTATGTTATCAATCCGCCAGGAATTTACTTCCAAGAACATCGGATGTAACTTATACTAACTAGTATCACTGGGTTGCTAATGTGTATTATATGAAGTAAAACTAAATAACGGTACAAACTTATCTTGTAAACCGTACCTTCATCATTTTATACGTAATGCCAGTTGTGTAATATTGTTAATAGGCCAAACAGCGAATTACCTTTATTCTATGTTTGTTATTTTTCAATGAAACAACAATTGTAATTAATTGGTTTTCAGTCACCGCGCGCCATTAATAATTATGTTTACAATCACTAAACCTGAATTATACATTAAATATGAGATCAGTCACAGGAACAGTGTGTAAACAACTGAACCAATATCAGTGTCACACTGGAATATCGAGTTGTTTATATAAATGCCACTGGTGTTGATATAAACCTGATGAACCGATCTGTTGACTATTTACCGAAAGTTTGATAACGGCAGCAATCAGTTTTACCTCTGCTGCGAAGTTGCCGTCGCTCTTGTTGTGGTAATACTTCAGAAAAACGTCTTTAGCAAATAAGTTATTTTTATCTGGATGGAAATTTTTTACTTACAAGTGCAACAAATTATTTACAACAGAACTGTCGTGTATGATATAAATATTAATGGCATGAACATCATATGCATATAAAATATTAATTATAATTATAAAATAATTTACTTGTCTAATGTTCGTCCTACTATATATTATTATTATCTTAGAAACTGTTTCCATTTACAAGTACTCTTCTAAATGCCGTAGTTTTCCATAATGTGAAAATATTATAGCTTATTCTGAGATTGTTGCGACTTGAACACGAAAGGATTAAGGTATTTTCAATACGAAATTAAGCCATCCTAAATTGAATTTATAATCGGTTTTTATAAAATTATTATTAAACGGCAATAATATTTAATATACTTAAATATGTTTTTATTCTTTGAAAGGTATTAATTTCTTTAAAATATGCATACAAATTCAAAAATCATAATTATACTTACTTAGAAATCTACAATATATAAATTAAGTACAAACCTGTTTCAAGAGAATTTGGTTAGAATCATAGTTTGAATACTAAAGAAGCGTTTGGTGTGTGGATTTTTATTACAATAAGTATCCAGGACAAAATTCTTTAAGTCCAAATGGTGGTACTAACAGTGCAGTCGTATAATAAATACAATATTCACTATTCATATTTGACAAAACATTAAAATATGAATAATCGTGACTCAGTATTTAAGTACGAGTAATATAAATTTCGTCTTATATAAAAAGATCTAACTTTATATAAACAGTTCGTTTTCATCATATATATCCTAGTTTTCATTCGTCTTCTACCATCTGATGAATGCACACAAATTTTCACTTTACTTTATCAGAAACAAGCTGTTACCCGCGGCTTCGCACGCAATCTTTAGAACCGAAGTGCTTATATTACGTAGTTAAAAGCAATTATGGTGTAATATGATGGGAGTCTTATACACATTTTAAAACGTAAGTAGTTCTCGGAAATCTATTTTGGTCAAAATCGTGTTGACATAGTTGAGTTTGCCTTGTCCTGATGAAGAAAATACACACATAAGTAGGACTGAAAAGCCTATTACGACCTAGGGGGAAGTCCTACCTACTTCTTATGTACTTTCAGTATAAGAGGAAAATTCTTAATAAAGTTATGCTACATTCCGAAATAATCGTTATTAAAGTTTTGCGTTACACTTGTTTTTTGGACTGTAGCCAGGGAAAGAATGAATCGTTCAGGCATGTTACTATTCATTTCTCTGTATTCCCATACGCCACTGTTAAAATGCCATGTCACAATGTAAAGGAAGCCCACCAGTTAAAAGTAAATTATGTGAAAACATTTATAACTTTGTTCATTAAGTTTTGTAACATAACATTGTTTAAATAGTATTTAAAATGCATTAGATTATTTAAATTCGTCACTGGCGCAATCTAGAGTAAAATTTATATATTATTTTTTATTTACTATCTGCATTACACTATATTGATCAAGCACTGTTTACTTAATAATTAATCAATTTTAAATGTAAACAGATGTTTCAGCCAATTTGTCGAACTGTAGGTAAAGGTCAACAGCTGTTTAGTGCCAGTTTAATTTGAATTACAAAACGTAAAAACTACAATTTTTCTGAATTCCAAAATATTTCAGGAAACTTTTCTTTACCTTTTCTTCATAACAACCTTCCTTGGATTTCAATGGACATTTTACAAAAAGAATTAACCAAATTGGTCCAGCCGTTATCGAGATTAGCGCTTACCAACACATTTCGACATTCATTTTTATTTATAAAAGATAATAGTGAACGTTTTGAGTACCCAATTAAGCTTTAGTAATTTAACCATGAATATGCGTTATCTATACACATGAAATACACTTGACAATCGTCGCGTTTTGTGTGAGTATAAACAAGAAAACTAGAAAGTAATCCCGCACACCCATTATCTTGGGGGAGGAAAAATAAAACCTTATTAGTCGTTCATGTAACTACTATCTTAGACATTTTCTGCACCATCTTCAGTCGAGATTGGGCTGTTTATTGTTCCTTTTATCGCTTTGTAACAACTTGACAAAGGATTTGTAGTTAATTTGTTTCTCTTCATCGCTCGAAAATCAAATATCACTTTCTTTGTTAGTAGTAAAACTATTCTTTTGGTTTAGGAATGCGTATATTATCTTTAATTTATACGTTAAAGGCGAATTTTAAATGTACTATTTAATTGCACACGTTTAAATATGCATCCATTCTAACAAATATGAAGTAATGAAAGTTAACTGTACTATTTATACCCTGCTTAATCATAAAGCCTAAAACATATGCTTTACTATGTTATTGTATTATACCGGAACCGTATGACTCAGCGTAGGACCTGTGTATCATACAAACACCAAATATGACGTAATCACCGTGTAGTCTGGAATAATAAGATTTATATTAACTATCTAAGAGGTAGTATAAAATAGTGTCAGTACGTAATATGATTCGATTCAAACATTTATTCAATTAATGTGTATTGTAGAAATCCCAAGGACGTTTTCCTCGTTTTTTTTCAATACTTGTAATACATATAAATTATAGTTCAGTACATATTTCCCGTACAACAGCCGATTAGGGGAAAATATTAAAAACAAATTTTTCTCCCATCGACTACTTACATGTAGACAAGCATCTGTCTAAAAGTACCCCCAACCCTTGCGTCAAATTCCACCCACCCTTAAAGCTCATGTTTGCAGGGTATGGCCCATATCTTTATAAGTATTCTCTGTAGAAAAATTATTTATTAATATTTATTTTATTTTATAGATGCTATTCAAATACTGATGCTGTACTTGTTTCGCTAAACTTAACAGTTTAAGAGATAATTAACAAAACTTTTATCATTTTATTCGTTTTCTAGTTCAATCATTCATGTATTTTACACTATAATATACTATTTATGGTTACGGTGCTAGTTATCTCAAATATGTTTTTAAGATTTCAATGACAGGTAAATCCCAGAAATATTTTTCAACCACCAATAACAAGCGAAGAGTGCTAAATAAGTATAACTTGGTTCGAAAATTGATCTTACAATTATCTCGGCATCAACAGTTAAAGGCTAAAATATCTTCCCATATCCAATATTAAATACCGCTTACACTTTTCGGTTTGGATATACCATCTTTATAGAATAAAAAAAAACACAATACATATATAGAAGTGGCTTTATTAAAAAATATCACTCACTTACATAATACATAACTTCACGACACAAACGAACAAAACCGGTAAGCATAACCTGGTCCGTACATTCGGGCGCACATAGAAGTCTTCAAATAATTTGTGTAACTTTTCTATCCGTAAAAATAGTTTATTAAATTCGACCACCATCTTGTTATGTCATTATGGTCCAATATGGCGGTCGTTAAACGTTAAACAAATTCTGTTATTTATCGACCTAGAAAAGAAGCAGAAAGCGTACAAACTTTGTTTTAACATTTTGTAATTTATGATTTTGTAGTGTATCTCGAACGTTTTCGTTGTATCCATTACGTGTAAATGCCGTAAGAAATAAATTATTAATATTCCACTCACAAATTCAACGTACCTCTTTTGAATTAGTAATGAGGGCTGTTCCGTTTCTTCAGTTTCCACCCTCGTTAAATTGTTTGTTAATTTTTGTAGCTTTTTAATCTAGGTTAAAGTAGAACACAGAGTGTACGGTTGGCTCCCATTAGGGTTAATATTAATAAGCCAGATAGCCGATGTAGGGATCAGTGTCAGCTACGGCGGTGGTTTGTTGTGTTTGGCGTGCCCAAGACAAACATGGCCCTAATTGGTTCTCAGTAGACCTCCGCTGGCGAGATGACTCTCGCTTGTCATACCACCTTACTGATTAACTGTCCACCTCCCATCAGGTAAACATATCGATCCACTAAACATCGGTAGTTCACAATAGGCCTCCGGTGGTGAGATGACTCTCGCTTGTCATACCACCTTACTGATTAACTGTCCACCTCCCATCAGGTAAGCATATCGATCCACCAAACATCAGTAGGTTCACAATAGACCTCTGGTGGTGAGATGACTCTCGCTTGTCATACCACCTTACTGATTAACTGTCCACCTCCCATCAGGTAAACATATCGATCCACTAAACATCGGTAGTTCACAATAGGCCTCCGGTGGTGAGATGACTCTCGCTTGTCATACCACCTTACTGATTAACTGTCCACCTCCCATCAGGTAAACATATCGATCCACCAAACATCAGTAGGTTCACAATAGACCTCCGGTGGTGAGATGACTCTCGCTTGTCATACCACCTTACTGATTAACTGTCCACCTCCCATCAGGTAAACATATCGATCCACTAAACATCGGTAGGTTCACACCTCCGGTGGTGAGATGACTCTCGCTTGTCATACCACCTTACTGATTAACTGTCCACCTCCCATCAGGTAAGCATATCGATCCACTAAACATCTCACAATAGACACTCTCGCTTGGTAGTCAGGTAAACATATCGAGACATCGGTAGGTTCACAATAGAGTGGTGAGATGACTCTCGCTTGTCTACTGTCCACCATTCTATCCACACATCGGTAGGTTCACTGAACTGTCCACCTCCACTAAACATCAGGTTCACAATAGACAACGATCCACTGATTAAAATCAGGTAAGGTAATCAGTGGAGAGACGAGACGACTCTCGCTTGTCATACCACCTTACTGATTAACTGTCCACCTCCCATCAGGTAAACATATCGATCCACTAAACATCGGTAGGTTCACAATAGACCTCCGGTGGTGAGATGACTCTCGCTTGTCATACCACCTTACTGATTAACTGTCCACCTCCCATCAGGTAAACATATCGATCCACTAAACATCAGTAGGTTCACAATAGACCTCCGGTGGTGAGATGACTCTCGCTTGTCATACCACCTTACTGATTAACTGTCCACCTCCCATCAGGTAAACATATCGATCCACTAAACATCAGTAGGTTCACAATAGACCTCTGGTGGTGAGAAGACTCTCGCTTGTCATACCACCTTACTGATTAACTGTCCACCTCCCATCAGGTAAACATATCGATCCACTAAACATCAGTAGGTTCACAATAGACCTCCGGTGGTGAGATGACTCTCGCTTGTCATACCACCTTACTGATTAACTGTCCACCTCCCATCAGGTAAACATATCGATCCACTAAACATCGGTAGGTTCACAATAGACCTCCGGTGGTGAGATGACTCTCGCTTGTCATACCACCTTACTGATTAACTGTCCACCTCCCATCAGGTAAACATATCGATCCACTAAAGATCGATAGATGACCCTCACTTGTCACACCACCTTACTAGTTAACTGACCACCTCCATCAATTAAAGATCGATCCAAGACACATCGATTGTTGATCATCGAAAGGGTCTCCTTTATATCGGTTTTTGTCTAATTCAACTTGTTCATGTTTATTTATTCTTGTTGTTGCTGTCTTTTGACATCTTTATAAGTATATAATTATTCAAAATATATTTTAAGACCTCACCACTGTTGATCATTATGTCACATTTTGTGTGTTAAATTGAGACTAGAAGTATTTTTCAATGTTATAATCGATCACACACGTACATAACTTCCGTCATTTATCGTTGTAACACTTTACTGCCCGATACTTAGTTAAATTTCTAACTCAGTTATGTCACCATATAGTTTAACATTTGTTCAATTTGTATTTTTATACAAATCACAAAACCTCAATGTTGAGCTTGTCAATAGTTGCCACCAGGAAAATATCTTATACAAATTTATACACTATTTAAATTAAAACAAATTTTAAAGGATTTACTTCAAAATTAATATATTCTTGACAGCAAACTTTTGAAATTGGTTGATGGTTTAGAATGTAATACAAGGAATATGGTTTCTAAAATTAATGCAGTCAACTAACATTACTATTTAGCTATTATAAAGCATTAAAGACTAGTTCTATGTATCTATAATGTTACTAAATAAGTAATATTACTATTAATGTTGATGAGTGTTAGAGATAATGTTTGAACTGTTTTTAAATTTTGTGTTATTAAATTACAATTTGAATGAAGTTTACTACAAATTATCTCCAATCAAACAAACAGAAAGTATGTATAATGAAGTACAAGAATGTTTAAATAATGTACCATCTGATGAAATGGTTTAAATAGTTTATTCCCTGCATCTCCAAATTACTTTATGTTGTACTTAAAAACATAGTAACATCGTGGTTAATAATTGTACTCAATCCTTTATTACATTATAACATTACTTGTAAAGTATTAATTACAGTAAAAATGTAATTGATGAACAGAATTTAAATTTAAAATTAATTTTCGATCTTGCTTTAAAATGTTTTATTAGCTTTCTCCCCAGTCTAAGAACATATTTTTACATTTAACTATCGTTTCTTTCACTTATACAAGTAATGGTCTTTCCTCTTGTCAATTAGAGGCATAATTAAATAAGCTACTAGAGGTAGATTAAGTGCCTGTAAGGTCAGCTTATTCCCTCTTAACTTTTCAGTACTGCACAACTATAACTAATACAAATGACTTGAGAATGTCACCGCAGCTAAAAAGCTTCTTGACCTTTCTTCAAAGTACACTTCCAAGAAGTTTGACATTTAAAAATGAATTAGTTTATGTCGTCGGGTAGATTCTCTCGTACATTCTTCACCGTGCAGTCAAAAGTTTTGTATAAGAATAAGAAATATTTATTGCTTTGAACAGTGATACAATTGTATTGCAATCATCAAAATTAGTAGACTGTATTACAATAGCACAAGTTTAGAGCTAGACAGTAGCATAACTTTGAAATATTTATTGTGGACAAGCAGAACGTTATTTTTGTATGAATAAATTAAAACTACATTACAGTAAAAGTGTATCTAAAATTAGTTCACAGTTATAAAGCTATGTGTATCACACAAAAATAATAATAGTAATAATAATAATAATAGTGAACAATAATACAAATTTAATAAAACTATTATTACGATTAACAAATGAGAAACTTCAATGTAAGAAATTAAATTTTGCAGTCAAACCGCCATTCACGATAAGCACTGGCGCCTAGAACTG
The DNA here is from genome assembly GCF_021130785.1 of Homalodisca vitripennis. Taxonomy (NCBI): domain Eukaryota; kingdom Metazoa; phylum Arthropoda; class Insecta; order Hemiptera; family Cicadellidae; genus Homalodisca; species Homalodisca vitripennis. The sequence continues at coordinate 134,670,010 of NC_060212.1, forward strand.
GTTTTCAGTCGGCCCTCCATAAACCCATCAATTGAGTAGAATGTCTTAGACACCAATAACTGTTTCAGACGAGCGAGGTTTGAACTGGCTGATTTCTGTGAAATTTTTATACCCTCAGGAAGTTGGTTGATAATGTGACACCAGTCTGCGATGGCAGCCTTACAAAGGCACCGTTCTTTGCTGTTGTGTTCTGTAATTGTCCATGCCCCTGGTCTCATAGTGATGGAAGCCTCTCGCTTATATCACAGCACACTTCGACCACCAATATATTGACACCTCAAAGATGTAAAGGCAAGGCAAAGTCAGTAACTCGAGCTCCCTGAAGGTATTCTGACACGTATATAGGTTGGTATAATTTGAAAATTGTTGGCTGAGCGTTATCGAAGCTTATCACTCTCCACATAATACTTTCAATTGACCTATAGACTTGAAATCTTTCAAGATGCGTCGTTTCTATTTCATAAACAACATTGAGTGTGATAGTGCTTTTGTACCACTCCAATGGATTTGGCTGAGTGTTAGTGAACATTTTTACGTTGGCCTTATGGATAAAACCATGATGGCAAGGAGAAAATTGCAGAATTAATAAATTTCTAAGTGAACGGTTTACAATTATATGACACGAGCTAAACACGTAACATTTTGCTTGCGGCCTAAGCGAAGCATGTTACGCGTCACTTTGTAAAAGGATGGATTGCTGCTGTCTATGATGTATGTAGTATTGAAGGAATGGAAAACATTAACAATGTTTCTTTCTGTTGCAGGTTTGTGTTGACACACCTACTTTAACATAGTGTCAAATTTACAGCATCAGTATGTAAGTTATCGTTTTAAAATACATGTCTAGTTTTTTACTTTTTTACTAAACACTACTAAAGAGTGGACCTAAACACATAAAGTGTTTATCAATTATAGGCTTAAACCAATATACATGTTCTCTCAATATCCAGACTAAACAAAGTGGGATTTATTGAAACCAAGTAATTTGATAATATGTTTCTACATTTCGAGTGTGAATGGATAACTATCGATCTTATTACGTCTTAACTATGCCAATAATGTTACCTCAAAATCACCACACTTAACTATTAACTAAAGATATGAATTAAAAAACTGGGTGAACTTTACACTTCCCAATACATTTGGTAGTATTTTTACACAAGTAGACAGTTACAGTTAGATGGGCACAATGTACATACTTAATATCAGTATTGTACGAGAATCTAACATCAAAGGTTACCTGATTCATAACTATATTCTTTGAATCCCTAGAACTTTACCTTTCGTTCGTAAACATCTAAAATTTAGGCTTATTTGGATAATATTTTAATATTTTCTTCAAAACAATTCTTTGGACTAGAACAATGCAAACAATGTAAAGGTCAATATGGAATCCCGTTTTGAAGAGCACAAAGAAAGCTTGTTTTTGAACAATAACAGTACGAATTTTCAAACTTCAAACACGGTTTTGCCTCGTTAGGTTTCAACAATGCGCGTGAAAAATCATCGCTCGGTTAAACCGGTTTGTATTATCTTTGAGTTTCTCAGATGGCTAGCCTTAGTTGTTTCTTTAGGTTAATGTGAATCTGTAAACCATTCAATTCTCTTTAAAGATTTTCTTGCTTCATATTCTAATAAATAATATTTTAATCGACATTCATTTGGATGGAAATTTACTAAATTAAATGTTTTTTTAGTGAAAAGATGTCTTTAAAATTCGTGTCTCTGTAAAATCGTCCCGTTTTAACATTACCGTTCTCTTTATATCCATTTCTTTGAATAAACCTTATTTAATAAAAAGACAAAGTGAAATGTTTAGGTGGAATTCTTTTCACGCTTCCTGTATTTTAAATATCTGTCTCAAAGAATGTATTTAAATGTATAGGCACTTGTTCTTACAAACAAAACTCTTTGAATATATTTCAAAGTGACTCTGTGTATCTTGCAAACAATGATGTTTAATGTAATATAAGTTTAACTGGATGTAAAATTTGCATGAATAAAATTCTGCTTTGGCGAATACTTTTAACGTTAATCTTCAAAATATTACACCTTTCTAAAGTTTATCCCTAGCTAATAGCTAAACAAGTGCAAACTTGTCAAGAAAAGTGTCAATGACTTTAGTTATCTTCATTAATTTGTAGTTTATATCAAATATTGATTTAAAAAAATGGAATGTACGTTTAAAAAATCAATCTGTACTATTCTATTGTTCGAAGCTATCAAAGGACTAATATATAGTTTTTATCTCGGAATATGACATAGGAGTATGCCAATTTTTCACATGTTAACATTTCATCTGATGATCATTCTAAGTTTGTTTACAAACTTATTTATTATGTTGCCATCATGTTAACACATAAGACCATTATAAAATGTTCGCTAACGCTCAGCCAAATCCCACAGAGTGGCATTCACCATTACATAAACTCAATGTTGCTTATATATAAGTGGATCTTAACTTAAAACTCATGGTCAATTCATTATCTAGATATCCTGTGGACAAATATACAGAGAGACATAAATGACATTTTACTGCCCCTTGAGTTATAGATTCACTAACGCATAGCCAATTATTAAATTGATTATATGAAATGGAATTTAATTAGATAAAAACACAAATTTCATACGCGGTTTGATACAGTCACACATTATAACTATATAAGTCATAATAATTATAAAGGGTGTCCTATTAAAGATCGTCCAGTTCTCTTCCACTCCATTAGGATTTGAAAGGATTAACTCAAAGTTTTACGTAATCTTAAAAATCTTATTATTGGCGATTTATGATAGTTTGGACAAGTCATTCTGTACTCAACAGCTGCTGTATAAGTGTTTCCCTACAGAAACAAAAATATATTTTTTCATAGTCTTGTGATATATAACCATTTAAAATTGACACTGTTAAACAAAGTCTTAGTAAACCTAAGAATACCGTAATTACATCCTCTTGGCATTATATGAAAGCAATTGAAACTGTTTTTATTAATACAGTAGTAAAACATTTACAAACTGTAATAACTCTCGAGTAGTTTAAATTCCAATCTCGAGTATAAATTTAGCTGGAACACTCAAAGCTTGAAACTATTTTTAATTTACTTAATAATACTCACCAAATATTTTGTTCAAGTTGAAAATTATCGCCATTTTGCAGTTGTAAATGAATCAGTATTTTTTTTTAAACTTAAAGATACTGACAATATCTGTAACGGATTTCTGGTATATATAAAAATTATGTAAATGAATATTTTTATATAAAACACGTAAAAATAGAAAAAAAACAGAATTTTCTGACATACTGATCCATTATTTTTATTGTTATTTTGTTGTTCTGAACCAATTTTTGGAACATTGGTCATTCCTGTCAATCAACATGTCTCAATTATATTTAAAGCGCTGTAAATAAATTCACATAGAATATTTACTGCAATATTATTAAACTATTCGGGAACCGTTGCTATCTAGGAAATATGTAATAGTACTGTGTATTTATAATTTTACATTTTTTAATTCTTTTGTTTCAATAACACAGTATGATTTTTATTATTTCACACTAAATATGTGCATATTATATATCAACTCAAGACGGTGGCCCGAGCAGACTCATTTCCCTGGACAATTATTCTTATAGTCTACAATCGTACTTAAAATTTAAACGGCGTATATGTAATAAAATACTTGTAATAAGAAATTATATATATATATATATATATATATATATATATATATATATGCGTGCTGTAACGTTGTATGTACGCAATAAAGAGAAATGGCATTATTCATTTATCAGATTTGCCGTTCTATTATGTTATACGTAAACAGACAAATAATGAGGTGTTTGCTCTTTTCAATCCTGATTTCCCGGAAAACTCTGTAGCCTTTGGCTCTTTATTCTCCGGATTTCTTCCGTGAAATGCCACTAAAGCCAAATCATCCAAACGAGTGCCAACCCCGCCACCTAGTGCCACAGAGGCCCTGCTCAGCCGGAACTAACCCTCTTGTCACGCGGTTGTCGGGCTTCTTGTGTGGCCTCGCTTTATTGACTGTACCAAACAAGATTACCGCAATACTCTGGGGGAAGTGCTCCCCAACAATATCACATTATACGTCTCGTAACGCAGTATCAATGAAGAGACAGGAGTAATAGCATCCCAACATAGTAATAGCAGACAGCCGTGTGACACACGATGAGGAAATTAATTGTTTCTTTATCCATACACAGCTATACATTCATTTTGTTGTAGTTCAAATTTAAATCTCGAGTATAAATTTAGCTGGAGACACTCAAATTTTGAAACTGTTTGTAGTTAACTCAGACTAATGAAATGTTTTGTAAAGTAACTACCCCCCTCCCTTCCCAAAATTCTTCCTCTATTCGAATGGTTTGTTAATTTTAATACAAAGTAGTATAGAAATTACTATCCAAATTTTAATATATTTTTTGTTTTGGGTGTTTATGCATTTTTATTTTATGTTCTTTATGACTTCCTATAAATTTTCTTTTTGATTCATTTAAATTTAATTAAGAAATATTAACTTAATAAATAAAATTTACGTTTTGTCAGCCGTTGTAAGTGTGGAAACCAGCCGATAAATGTATTCTTTTTATTTTTAATACATCAATAATTTTAGAAAATCCATACAGATATTTTTTGTTATTCTTAATTATATAAATAACTAGTTTTAATAAAAATATTTTATCTTTAGTTACTGTTACAAAACAAAATCCCCACAGTATCGAATAGTTATATGAGATAACGAGGGTTAATATCCTAATCTGAAATATTAAAAAATATATTTTCAAATCAATAATCTTTTTTCTTCTTTACAATATGAATATACTAATGTTACTTTACTCGCCGTCATGTGACTTCACCATCAGTGAAACTTCAATTGACACCTGCCTTTACCAGACGTCACCTTCAATTCTAAGCAGAATTGTGTACAAGATGTTCCAGATTAAAGCCGAGTGTACTCGAGCTATGCATGTTAAGTAGGTCAAGCTCGTGCTTGTTACACCCTTCTCATTTCCTACGATTATATTTTGTCGCACTGTAACCAATAAAAAGATGAGAATAAAACATCTGAACAGATAGGAACTAATATAAATAAGAGAGAAACGTTGTTTGTCATTAATATTATTTACATTCGGTTCACACTGGAAGCCGGTCCCCAGCTCCCGTAGGCGAGCTTGTACAAATGCGATGTGAAACAAGTGTAACGTATTTTATTAATTAACATTTATAAATTTATAAAACTTATTTTCTGTTGAAATTTTATCAAAACAAGTCAACAGGAAATTGTGTAAAATTCTAGTTATCAACAGGAATTACAGATGTAACATTAATTAGTCGTGTTTTGAGGCTTAATGGTTACTAAAGACTTTTTGTTTAAGAATGATGTCAGTAGTTTGCAAAATAATTCACTTACCACTCTTTAAAAGTTTGTGCAATAATTATGATAAAATTACATTATTTTAATGCAAGTGATAATTTTTCAGATTTTCAGACACAAGCTTTTTATTGTTGTAATTTGCGTTTAAAAATATACCAATATAATAATAAATTATCCCTCTTATAGATTTCCTGCCTATTTCACAAACATTGGTTATCTAGGAATGTTATTGATATTTAATATTACTTTTTAACAATAACCGTTAGAGCATTTTCAGTTTTGTCTGTAGATAAGTCACGCAATAAATTTAATACATTTCTGAAAATATTATGATATGTGTAGTATTGTTTTTTACACACGGATGGCTAGAAGCATACTACTAGAGCGGTCCGCACGAAAACAGTCTGATAGTGACCGGTTATTCCGAATCCCCCCTCTACACCCCGCACCTTACACTGTTGCCAGTTTTACTCGTCTATTACGGAATATTATTGATCCACCTCCACAAGTGTTGCAATGAACAAACATTATGATTTATGATGTTTCGTTAAACATAATGAAATAATAATGAATTTATTTTCCTTTAAGGTTTGTTTACAAGGTTACAACGTTGTACTTATCAGGATAACCTATTGCCCAATTATCCAGTGTTCCGGAAGCAGAAAGAGAAAAAATAAGAAGTATAAATAGTTTCAATATACTTAAACAAAGAATAATACATTAATGCAAAGAGTCCAGCTTCACATAAAAGATATTGAATGACGTTGGCATTCCACGGCGTCAAAAATTAATTTACCAGTATACAGATTAATGATATTTCACCCAAAACATTTTTAAACTACAGGTACCTTGTAGTTTGCAATTTTATAATATCTACAGTTACAACATTATCAGTTCTTACGGCAAACAACATACAACATACGTACAAATTGATTTCCAACATATACGTACAAATTGATTTCGCTCATTTGTTTTGCAGACAAAATGTAAATCAAGTGGACATTATGTGAATATCGCCACTTCCCAGCGGGAACAGATGGTAGTGATTTTCAGCGAAACGGCAACATCGCCTCAAGTGTCATTGGAATGTATTCGTGCAGGTTACAATAGAAGTCTATAATCATTGCTCCTTATAATGGTTTAAATATTTATATCTTCCTCTCTCATAAAGAATAGTTTAACACTTTATACACGGCTGCTGGACTCCCGGTACTATTTTCCACGCTCAGTATACTAAAGAATGATACATATTGGTATAATACTTACACCTATTTAATACAAAATATATATTTGGATATTAAAATATATGTTATATAATATATTATATCTTTTTAGGTACACAAAGATTGACCTTTACCATAGATTACAGGCATGGCTGCGGCTTCAAGAGGTCACTGGTTCGATTCTCCTAGAGGTCAATACAAATTTTCAAATGGTTTTACGTAGTTTTTCGTAAAATAATGAGTATAAGTGATTGAAACGCTACTGACGTAGAAAAAACTTCCTTTAAAAAAATCATAAATACAATTCAACCTGATTTCACATTATATGCTCTTGCACGATGACAAGCGAAACCGGTTTCTTTTGATGTACCTATGACAGTTTCGTAGCTTCATCATAACAAGCTATGCTATTAAATAAATGTAAGTGCGCCGTCCCTCTGCTCTTTTCACCGTAATTTCCTACGTCTACGTCGTATAATAGCTAGGCTGAATGCCAAGAAGTAGATAGGATCTGTGGCCGCACTCTCCAAAACATTAAAGAGACTCAAAGTGGGTCAGATAATCAGTTCTATCCATTCGCCGAAGACGATTGCGCTTTGCAGGAAAGAAGTTGGACAAAAAAAGATGTATGATGTTCCGACAAAAACTCGCAAACCCCAATCTGTTCCTTGCGTCTGTTCACTTCTTGTAAAGGTCACTTTGGGATTCTTGTAACCTCTGTTAGTAAAAAGAAACTCATATTCCAATCAAATGTATTATTTTATCCACTTTTTTCATAAAACACTGGTTATTTCCTTATGTCAGAATGTGTTAAAAATGTGAGCATTTCTTCGCCAGTGATGACACCAAATAATAATACACTCTTTTTTTTAATTTTTTCAATATAACACCATAGTTACCACAATTTCTTTCAGGATGAGACAAGAGTTTATATGGAAATCTAATTACACATTTGCAAATTCGTTGGACGTAAGGATAGAGCTTGTTAACTCACTTCATACAACATAAATTTTATTAATAGAACAATTTTTTATTTCCAAAAACATGTACACCTATATACAGTTGATGAATTGATAAATTGTAAACAACCCTTTTACTATACTTACTGAGCGGCGATAAAATAAAAAAGTTTAATTTTAAGTACAGTAGTAGGATAAATATTATTTTTGATAATATCCTACTATAATAGTAGGATAAAAACATTTTAAGACATATCGGTTGTTCACGCTTTCTGAAAAACGTTTACAAACCTCGGCTAACACACGATACAGGCCAAAAGTAAACAGCTTTTAGAAACTTTTACTTAAAATGAAACCATTCAAACTTTTCGATATCGCGCGAGATTTACTTACTTTTATGTCAACTTGTGTGTGAATTAGTTAGTATAACGGATACCAACGCTTCTCCTATGTCCACTTTCCTTATCTTTTACATCCATTCTTCACGTCATTTCAATTTTAAATTATGTTTTTGATTATATTTCTGATGGATTCATTTATTAAAAAATAATATACACCAATACCAGATCTTTGGTGTTTATAAAGAAAAATTACACAACTGGTCGTGAAATGGTGCAGGGCTTGTTAGAACGACATAAAACAGTGGAGACGAGCGAATGACTTGGTACGAGTATATACGAGGCACTTCCAAAGCGTGAAAGTTTACTAGCAATTTTGAAGCTTAACACATCTATAACTATTTTGAATCTTGTCTCGTACTTCTAACTCGATTGACGATTTCAGAACGCCGTTGGGACAGTTATATTTTAATTAAAAACTACTAATTAATTGGCATAAGCCCACGGTTCTGATGTGATTTCAATCTCATGTGATTAAAAATAAAATTTTAAGTCTTGGATTTTCCAGTGTATTTATTGGTCTCTTCTGCAATAACAATTTCTTGTTATTACCAATTGCCTATTTTTATTAGTAATTTAAGTCTTAAAGAAAGTCCACCTTTAAATTGTACTTATTATTCTATACTTCTCATTAACTGTAAATAACTAGTCCCAGAACTACTGTAAAAGAATGCTTAGGCAATACCAAGTTGCATGTAGAACATGTGTGGAAACAGAGAATTCTATGGAAGTCCGAGAAGCCCGTCTATGTAAGCCGTTTGAGGCGCAGTCTGAGGCAATCTTGGGGCTTCAATTTAGTGAGCTAGTAAGTGGATATACTTTAGTTAACCAATATTACCGATTATTATCTCATTTCCCAAACATTGTGTTTCTGCTGTTGTTTTAAAACGCTAAATCAGACTCTATAACCTTTTTCTTACCTTTGATATATTTTTATGAATGTTTTTATAAAACAGTTAAAATAATGTCAACTATTATGGAAAATCTAGTCTTTTTTACGCATTTAATGGTACTTTTATACTTGTAGCTGTCTCCCTGAAAGGGTTGTTATTATATGTGTAAGCGTCATCTGAGATTACAAAAAAAAAAACGCGTGGACATGCTGACCAAGAATTTTATTTGAATGGGTATATAAAAAAATGCATAAATTTCTTTCCTGTGTCTATAAGTGTGGGCTCTCCTCATACACTGGAGAACTGGTACGCTTAATATTTGTATGTCTGCATGTGCCAAAAAAACGATGATTTAAATTAAGCTAATGTCACGTAATTGTTATGGAGAATTGTAGAACTGGGTCCCTAGCCTGGAGAACTAACCCGCTTAATTTATATAATATATATCCGCATCTACCATAAAACCACGATGAAGTAAATTAAGCTAATGTCACGTAATTATTATGGGGCCGTGTAGAACGAGAACATCCGAGTCCCTGGCCTGGAGAACTAACCCGCTTAATTTTAATATGTCTGAATCTGCCAGAAAACCACGATGAAGTAAATTGAGTCACGTAATTATTATGGGGTTGTGTAGAACGAGGACATCCGAGTCCCTGGTATGGAGAACTAACCCGCTTAATTTTAATATGTCAGAATCTGCCAGAAAACCACGATGAAGTAAATAACGTCACGTAATTATTATGGGGCCGTGTAGAACGAGAACATACGAGTCCCTGGCCTGGAGAACTAACCCGCTTAATTTTAATATGTCAGAATCTGCCAGAAAACCACGATGAAGTAAATTAAGTCACGTAATTATTATGGGGCCGTGTAGAACGAAAACATACGAGTCCCTGGCCTGGAGAACTACCCGCTTAATTTTAATATGTCTGCCAGAAAACCACGATGAAGTAAATTAAGTCACGTAATTATTATGGGGCCGTGTAGAACGAAAACATACGAGTCCCTGGCCTGGAGAACTACCCGCTTAATTTTAATATGTCTGCCAGAAAACCACGATGAAGTAAATTAAGTCACGTAATTATTATGGGGCCTTGTAGAACGAGGAGAACCGGGTCTCTAGCCTGGAGAACTAACCCGCTTAATTTTAATATGTCAGAATCTGCCAGAAAACCACGATGAAGTAAATTAAGCTAATGTCACGTAATTATTATGGAACCTTGTAGAACGAGGATAACCAAGTCTGTACCCTGGAGAACTGACCCGTCTTGTATTTACATGTTCAAGTGTTTGCGCCCAACCCTCTACACCTAAGCGTGTCAACAGACCGACTGCGACTATTTGCTTCCGACTTGTACCAAGGATTGTACCAGTTTTAAATTACCTTTCACATTATTACATCAAGCCCCGTATTTTCCTTATAAGTAACTTCTACTGCCATGTCAATTTAAGTATTCAAAAAGGATGTTTTTTTAGTACCACTTGACTATTTTGTGTGTGTTTTTTATTTCAGAATGGTGTGTATAACAATAGTATATGCGAATTTACAGGTGTAATAATTATTACTGTATTACAGGCTGACTTGATAATAATTGAATTATTTATGAATTTGTTACTTTATAAGTTTGAAGTTTCAGTAAAGATCGTAAGACGTTCAAGGGTATATAAGTGTGTGTGATGTTTGTAACTAATATATAAACTAATAACTTTACCTAGTTTAATACAGCAGTATAGATGTGTACCATTCCTTTGATTGCAGAGTTGTATACATTTATCCAAGTTTCCAATTAAATATTTGTTCTGTGTTAAGCCAAAATCCTTTTGGGAAAACTGTTAGAGTTAATATGTATGTAGCATCTTATTGACTTTGTGTGCAAACATTTTAGTGAAAGTCGTTGGGGCATTATTATTTGCGATTATTCCCATTTTAAGAGAGCTCTTTGAGTAATGTTTCTAAATTGTGTGTTTTAATGGTGTTTCCAAATCTTCCCTATCCTTAGCTTGTATTAATGGAGGAATTGTTTGATTGTTACCAAACCTTTTTATAACCGTTCTTAGGAAATTTGAAGGCTGGTTTTTCAGCTATTTTGTTTATTGTTTCGCTTCTTCTCTTTGATCATTAATAAATGCAAGATCGTTTGCAAAACCTAGGCATTTACTGTTGATTTTATGTTGTTTTATCTTCTACCGCCCTGTATTCCCTTGACCTACGTTTCCCATGTTCTAATAACTTATTACAGAATTACTTGATGACTAGTGGTGTAAGTCCGTATACCTGTGAGTATTTCAAATTTCGTCTATGAATTTAACCTTTGCAGTTGCGTTAGTGAGTGTTGAATAATTGATCTGGTTTTCTTACCAATCCCAAAATCTTCGCGTATTCTGAAGAGGGACTCTCAGCCAAGAAAGCTTTTTTGAAATCGACGAACGTGACGACTGTATTTCTACAGGACCTAAACTGCACAATATTTTTAGTCTCCAGAATTGTTCAATGCAGGAGCGACTCTTTCGGAATCCAAGAAGTGGGGCAGGTTGTTGTTCCAATCGACTCCAGAGACTTTTGCAGTGAATTTTAAAATTAATATAGTACAATATTTTAACTTTGGGATTTTAGCAAATAATTTTAAAAGGATAAGAAGTCTAAAATTTCATTGAAGTGCTTTTTATAATGATAGATTAGTTTTTCATGAAATATATGCGAAAAAGTTTCACTTGAAATAAAATAAAAGGAAAGTGAAATCCTTGGCAAGTAATACACTTACGACGCGGCGCACCAACATTGTCTTCTTCAATAACTCGTATTATTTGCTCATTGCGTTCGATAGTAACGGACAGTTTCCTGTGACGTAGTGCCCCTTTTCTTGTGGACAGTAAGTGGTTTATTGTTTGCCGGGGAAGGAGGGATACTTGTTTAGAAACAGATGTAACGTTTAGGTATTCCTGTGTATATTTATTTTTGAGTACGTATGCTTAAATTTGTGAGTTGACATGTAAATTGACAGGAATAAATTTTTCTTCTCTTATAACACTACAATGGCCAATCTTCTTTTAGCCTATTCTGTGCATTTGCGCATCCCTAAAAGACTACAGATTTGCCAGGAAAGGAAGCGGGAGAGTTGGGGTACAGTCCGAGCTGGACAGTACTGACAAAAAGTGCTTGGTCGAGCAGGATTTGAACCCGCGCTATTTAGATCGCCTTGATACTGGCGGCCAGTGGCTCTCCCATTTAAATCGTTTATATATTATATGGACATTCAGAAATCTGAGGTACTGAAAATCAACCAAAATCTTGGTTTATTAATACAGTATATGAAATCTGATTAACCCATCGTACATGGTACGAGAATTGTATTTGTAAGTACATAAAACATTACAAGCTTGTAATCATGTTTGAAGCGTAAACCTAACGTAACCAGTTATATTGCTTTTAATCCTATTGTAGAAGCAGAATGTGTTAACTTGTTATTAATGAATAAATATATACCAATTAATCAAACTATCATAGACTGATCGATCAGACTCGATTCTTGCGACTGATTACTACCTATGTGATATACACCGAATTTTAAGATTCTTCTATAAGGATTAGTTTTAACCAATACCAGGATGCAAGATATTTTCTATATAAAAATTCATACAATTATATTATTTTATTTAATCAATAAATCGTCAAAATATATTTTTTAAATTATAAAAATAAAACTCTAACGCGCATAAGACATAGCTAAGTTTATCTTTTTGGATACAACAGTACCAGTTCATTTACGTTTAAACGCTTCACGGTTTGATTTGCTTAAACCAAATATTTGCGATTCGGAATATGTATGAACGATTTGCATAAGCCGGTATTGACTTTATTAATAAAACGCTCGAAGGCAAACAAAACATTCTCGTTCTGTATTTTTTGAAGAAACGAAATTCACCGAGTGAAAATGTTTTCGCGTTGTAGGTGGTAAGGGGGGGGGGTGCAGTGGCAGTTTTGTGCTGGTTGGGCGGGGGGATTTGAAGCGGGTTGTTTTTGTCATTCTCTCATTACATACAGGGTCGGCGACTTCGTCATTGCAACCTCCAACTCTCTAGACTGGCTCTTATTAATGTACTTTTACAATTTTGAAATCTATACTCCTTTATTTGAACGTATTATTTTAACTTACAAAATTTGTGTTTTTCACAAATAATGATTGGAGTAAAAAAATGTTGTTTCCGACTAAGATTCCTTATTGATTGACTGTACCTTTTTAGGTCATAAACTTGTACAGTATGTATAATTCTCTACTTGATATATTGATTTTTTTGCGGATGCTTGATATTTTTCTGGTAATGATTTCTTTGTTTCACGCTGCAGCACGTACCACTTTTGAATATTAACAAATTTCCCTTAGCCTATAATAGATAATATACTCTATGAATCGTGTACTAGGTTGCGACAAGAAATTAGGTGTAGACCATATCTTACCTACGAAATGACGGGGCTCTTCACCTATGGCTTTAAACTTGTGCATTATACAATTCGGCGTTGAACCATTCTTGGGCCATACAAATTTGTTGGTCCAATCTGCCCAAATCAGTCTATAAATGTTTTATGATAATAAAAAAACCGTACCATATAAGGATTATTTCATTGTTTATAACATACATTCACTGAACGATTCCGGTAGATTTGTATTATATATTTTTTTTAGATTTATCAGTGTACCGTAATACATAACATATGGAATTAATATTTTGTTCTTGTTCATTCAAATGTAAATTTTATCTTTTTTTCCTTGTAAGTTTTGTACATTACGGAATTTCTAAATGTTTGAAAGTGTTATGATTATAGTAACATGCCAACATGGATAAATTTCACCCATCAGTGTTGTGCAAATAAAACATCAAAACTAATAATCCACCTTCAGATTGACAATTACAGATCACGTTCACAAGTGAAAATCTAACAACCGTACAAAAGTTATGTAGTTATTTCGCGTATAAGTGCATTAGAGGGTGGAAAACTAGATAAAACAAAACAATAATATTGTATATTTATGTCATAGAATACAAGTTCCCAAAATTCTGTTTATTCCTCTATTTATGGAACAAGTAAAGTAGAAACTGGCGTTTGCCAAGTTACACTTGGAAGTGGCAGAACCACGTCAAACGTCCGGAGAATTCGCTAACTTGTTGAAACCGCGAACTGTCAGTGTGGAACAACAACGATCCCGACTAACACCTAATCTACCACCTGTAAAGATTGTAACTAATGTACAAGAATATCCTGCTGGAATATGTACCACGCATGTGTCAACAGTAGGTAGATTGATTTCATTCACCTTCAAAAATAAATATTCCACTTCTGACCAGTGGCATACGTGGTGGAAAAAATACATTGTAACATACATCTCAGAATCAAACTGTAGAATAGACCAGAAATCAGCAAATCATTAACCAGACACTGGACATAATAAAATATTTTATATTTTTATTCTAGTGTACTAAATTATGTTCAGGACCCTTAATGTTTATTTATTCATAGTAAAAGGATGGGCTAAATATAGAATCCACTTCAACTGTTTCTTTCTTTTATTTGAAACACCCGGCTACTGATTTAAAGTTTTCCGAAAGTTTGGTTTCCTGAGCTGGTCAAACTAACTTATCTTTATTCACGAAGTAATTGTGCTTATTAACAGATTAATTTGTGTTCGTTTTAAGATACAAAAGATAATTACTTTAATTTTATTAATTATTGTATTTATTACAGGTATAACTATTATTGCTAAATCGAATAGTAAAACAAGTTCCAACCATATTCAATAAACATTCGAGTTTTAATGGTATATCCGAAGATGAACTACAAACTATTATACAAATTAATCCTCTGAGACCAAAATAACTAACGTAAAATGTGCAGTACCGTACGTTATTTTTATTATTTCTGAAAGAGTACACGTTAACGTTTCAGAAGGGCGCGATATATTCTTATCCAAAATTATATTTTTCATAATATTTAATAATCAGATGTAACTGGTTCTCACTCAAACTTCTTAATGTGTTTTTGTTAACCAAGCATCAATCAAGTATGAAAGTCACTATAGATTAAATAATATCATAACATATTCGGCATTTGTATTGATAAAGTACTTGAATAGGTGTAGGTATATATTGAAATATATCTCAAACTATCAACTGTCACTGTAAACTACCTCTAAATGAAGTACTTCTTAATTACGCAGCCGTATGTTTCTGGACATATGCTATTGCAGAAAAATATATCTTAAGCCCATATGAATATGGTAAAATTCCTAACCTGATGTTTTACATTCAATTCTAAATGGGAATGGCACATATAAACATAATTCCATAACTCGGTTTCTTTTGCTCTTAGGGAGATATACCCTATTGCTGAAAATAATAATTATGCTTATAGTTCATAGTGTTACTTTACTTCTTGCTAGTCATATGAGATAATTAAAAAAAAATCTATTTCAAGATCAATACTCATGATTTAACAAGATTTTAAACTTGGGTGGCTCCACAAAGTTTTTATTTTGTATACTACTCTACTTTTAAAAACTCTCTAACTATTTTATTGTATGTCCTGGACATTTTAATGCCTTTTTATAGAAAAATGCATAAGTTTAAAAAAATCATCACTTCAGTAATTATATTTAAAGAAACGGAAACTGTTGTCGGTTTACTAACATAGAATGTCGTTAGTTTAAGAGAGAGTCGCGTATTCAGCTGTTAAATATTTTTACTTACTAAGAGCTGAACAGAGAATGGAATAACTTACTTATGATTAAGAGCCCTTTTATGCATGCGTTTTCGTACGGACGTTAAAAAAACGGACCGTAAATTTTGTAACGTGCGTTTCAGTTTTATATCGTGCGTCTTGAATTTTCTGTCGTGCGTATGCAAAAGATTGATGGTGGGGGTAGCAGTGCTACCACAATAATATTATTGTAATAATAATATTATTATTTTATAGAGATTTAAGGTGGCAATAATTAATAAAATTACAATTTTATTCTCTTGTTTAATTCAATATTACTATTAAGTCAGTTACAGTTAAATGTCTTCCAAGTATTTTAATTAAAGCCATTTTCACTAAAATTGGAGTCTACAACTGACATATTAGAACAACTAATAGGACTTTCAATGTTCCGGGTGCAATTCTCCAGAACCTGTGCAATGGGTGCAGTCTGCGAAGACGACAACAGAGTAGACTGGGGTCCATTATTCATTTCACTGAAAGTATTTCCACTGTGGGAAGATTTTGAGTTGTGTGATGCTTGTGGAGCAACTTACATGTTGCAGCCTTTTCTTTAGGAGTCTGGTCTTCGAAATTAGAGCAGAAGAACATAGTTGTGACCACTGGTTTTTCTTCAGTACTCGGTCCTTGTAAGTCTGCGAAGAAGAATTCCAAATCGCTTCTCTCTTCTTAACTTCATCCATTAATAACTCTGTATTAATTCCCTCCATTGTACACTAAACTACGCGCAACATAAGAAAACGTGGTCAGACAAGACAAAGTGACAGCCTGGCAGAACTACCACAGTGCAGAAAACACGAGTGCAGGCGGTTGGCTGCACTGCGGCTTGGAGTGGGGAACGCGCGTTTGACGTGCGTCTGCATAAATGCGGTCATATACTACCGTGTACTTTGAGCAAACGTCCGTCCCTGCGTTTGACGTCCGTTTCTAAAACTCTGCGACATGTTTTAGAAACGCACGTCGAACGCAAGAGCTGTAAAAACGGACGACAGTGCATAAAGTCGCTCATATGGTCCAAAAAATGTATTTAAAAACGTGCGTTTTTTTTATCGTCCGTACAAAAACGCATGCATAAAAGGGCTCTAAGCGGTAATCTCAAGTCCATTTCTGCTATCTATACATTTACAAGGTCAGCGTACGCCAGACCACATCTAGCGCAACAGGCTCCCCTGAAGTTGCAAGCATAACTTCAATTAGTGTATTGCTCATGCCATTCTCGCGATGTCCTACGGATAGGCTCTCAGTAAAACAGAAAATGTATTTTTACACCCCTCCCTCTCCCCCATGGCATTCAGAGAAGATAAATTATGCCAGCCTACTTAGTGATAGGGTTTAATGATGATGACGGTCAGGCAAAATCTGTGGATAGAAGTACACCATTATAAAACTTTTTTTTGTCTATTTAGAAGTGAAGTTACGTGCAAATTTAAAGTCTAAAAATGTAATTACACTCAATACATCTTTCGGTAATGATCAGACAAATTCCATGAAGTGATTATACAGAAATCAACCTTCATTGCAAAATTTCAAGTTTTCAAATGAGTTTTTGTGCGGACAGACAGACAGACATAAATAAATTTTCTAGCTCTTAGCTCGATAGTCTTTGCTAACTCCCAGACAATGCAATAGTAATGAATTTTCACGATTGCGTTTTTGTATATTCGTAATACCACGTTATTGCAAATTTCAGGGTAGAGATCTTGATGAAGATAAGCAGGATTTATAATCAGTTTATGCTGTATAAAAATATTTATGAATATTTATTTCTTAAACAACTGAAAACAACAACTCCCCCAACAGTGCACTTTTCTAATGGCTCTCTAATCTCAATTTCACCTCCGAGTTCCCCCAGGGGGTGCTAGAGACAACCTCGCTCAGCATGTTCCCCTTACCTTCCTCATTGTACCATTGACGTCCTCACCCCTGCTCGACGTGTTGTTTCCCCTCCCCCCCTCCGAGTCAGAAAAGCCTCCAACCGTGTCATTGTTCGTATTTTCATTGAAGCTTATTAAATCAAACATCTACAATTCCTCAATTAAATCATATTTATTAAAATAAAGTCTTGGAATTTTATGTATATGTATATATATATATAGGGTTTTCGCAAAAGGGTGTTAATAACTTCTGTAGGTGACAGTATTTATAATTGTAAACCAAAAATGCTATATAATCATAGGTCAAGAAATGTTTTGTGTAGCCGCCAGTCACCATTTTTATTTTTTTTTACAAAAAATATTTTCTCTAAAACTGGTTAAGCTAAAGCAACCAATTTTTGAACATGGGTTTCCATAGATAAGAGGAAATAAAAAAAAAAATAATTGTGTGATTTTATTTAATATTTAAAAATGGCGTCTACTGAACATTTTTAGTCTGATAACAAAACAACCATTATAGTTATAAAAAATGTACCACACGTAAACTATTTGAATAATTTGATCAAAATTCAACAACAGACAACAACACGATTTTAAGATGTCGGATCCTTGATAAATTATCATAACAATAAAAAAAACCTCTTACATTTAACAGATGCTGGCCGTTTTAAGTATGCAATTGATTGATCTGTTATAAGTATATGCTTACAAACATAATTTCTGATCAATCGTCACATTTTTACAAAGAAATTAAAACGCTTATTACAATTTTTGCCTTGTAAGTTTTGTAGGTTATGGAATTTCTAATTGTTTGAAAGTGTTACGATTATAGTAACATGCCAACTTGGATAGATTTTGTCCCATCAGTGTTATGCAAATTAAACATATAAAATAATAATCCGTCTTCAGATTCACAGTTAGAGGTCACGACCACAAGTGGAATTCTACCTTTCTTCTGAATGAGCCGATCAACTAAGAAAGCAGAAAGGTAATTTGGCCTCAGCATTGCCTTGAACCGTGAAAAGGGCTATAGGACATAGCAGACTCTGTCTTGAAGTAATACGTATTTGAGCTGGTGGATGATAACTTAAAGCATTGTCGATGCTTTGTTACTAGCCCATCAATGAAAGGTAATATCAAGTTAACCGTTCACTAAACTAGATTCTCGATTGTCTGCTTAAAGATTTCATGATAGGCCGACTATGGTTGTGATAATATCGTGAAATTCCAGAGCACTGCTCTTGGTATTACCCCAAGACCTTGATGATCCCTAAAAGTTTCAAAGGCGAGATAATTCAACTTTATATTAGGATCTAACCTCTGAGATTTCGAGTTTAAGAAGTTATTTAAATTTCTGGATACTTGGATTGTAAATGGTTTAATTAATTTAAAGTTATGACAAAGCTAAACCTAAATCTACATTGATCTCCATTCAATTCATCAAGTGCGTAGTTTGCTGATGTTTAGCGAAACCTATGACTTCAGGTGCGGGAAAATTGCTGTCTGTCTCTCTGTTTATCCGCACGATATGTTGATATCGAACTGAGCTATAGGCTCGAATTTTGCAAGAAGCCTAATTTCTATATAGGCAACATCAAGTTCGATGATGGTTCATGTCACACCACTGAATTTGCCTTAGCGTTTTTAAATAGCTTTAAGCAGTAACCACGATAGCAAACGAAAAGTTTTACAAGAAATATATTTGTAAACAGACGAGTACAATCACGTACCTATAGTCTTGATATTTTGTAATATGGTGGCGTACCTTGTGACATATTTACCAACACATGTACAAATACATGTACCAATTTGCCTACTACCTAAAGAATTGCAAAACCCTATTGTCTACAGATATTTCAGAGGATACAAATATTTTTAAGTTTCTGTAGCGACGACATACATGATGAAACAAACATGAAAACGAACGTATTCTATTGTGAGGTACTTTATGAGTGGAGATTTATTTTAAACAATATTACCGATGGATGCAAAAAACATGTTGTGCAGAGAAACGCTTTTAAACGAGAGTTGTTGTTTCACAGATCTCTTACCTTACCACTCACAGATAATGTTCTTTAAGAGACGCCCTTCCCTCGCTCTCAGACATTTAAAAGCATTACAGAGCAGTGCGGAGTGGTGCGGCATCAGCTCAAAGTGAAAAGACAATGTAAAGCTCAGAGCGTTTATTGTTTAAGACATTTTTGTTTCCGTTAACAATTTCAACTGTTCCGTAACACCTATTTATCAAAATTAATCCCGATTCGTTTGAATTTAATCAGTACTTCAAACATAATTTGCTCCTTTTAACAACCTGAAACCTTCTTCGTGCGAATAATATGGTTTTAAAATTGAAAACTATTTGGTTTCATGGTATTTATCAGTGAAAATTAATTTACTATAATGTTCTAAATTGTTAATTTCGTTATGTTATGATTGAAATTCGAAATGTGACAAAAGTATTTAGGGAGTCCACATTCCCACAGGTATTAGAAAATAGGAAGTAATACAACAAAATAATTGAGTTAATTTAAAAGATAACTTTTACTGGTTTTCCTTATACTATATCTGAACCAGATTTGGTTTTAGCAATTGCTGTGAGATTTTACCTAAGAAATAAAAAAAGAAAAAGAGATTATTCAAGACTGTATCACGCCTAATAAACTCTTTAAGTGGAGATGTATATATGTTGTTTTTTTATTTTGTCTGAGTGCCTATTTGTACGTATAATGAATTATTGTATTTTGTGCAAAATGAAATTATATCCAAATGGGGACCAAGATAGAATAACTCCACTATTAAATATTAGATTCGTAATTTCATATTAAAAATAATATAATTCTATTTGAATGTACAATTAGCTCTCTCCGTTATTTTTTTTATTTATAAATACTTTTGTCTCACACATTGCACAAATAGTTCTAGTAACAGAAAATATTTTAAACAGATAGAAATAAACGAACAGTTAGTTTAACAAAAAATAATAGCTTGCTGAAACTAACTAACATAATGCTGTCAAATGGTTAGTTAGGATAGTTGGGATATATCGAAATGAACGCAAAATCTTAAACACGTATTGCATCTTCTTATCCCAATACAAATAGTATAACTTTATATTTAAAACTTTTAATATTTATCATATATTTCCAGAAATAGTAATATTTAAAAACTATTTTCTTATTTATACAACTCTAGAGTGAATTTTAGATGAATATTATAGTGGTTTGCATAAATAAATTCCATGAAAATCTATTTCTTTAAAATGGAAACATGTAAAAAAGAAAAGTGCTTTGCAAACTTAAACTGCTATTAAAAGCCATGACGTATTATGTGGAGGCACACCGAGTCAATTCTTACAACTTTGGACAATACTGGATTGATGATAATTACTGCCGTAAATCTTCCTTCAGACTTGTGAAATCGATGCATATTTAACAATAAAATAATGTATGACCAGAGTCAACAGCATTTTACAACACTCTTTTATTTTAATTCATCGGCAATTATTTGTAACTGTTTATGGATGTTTTTGCTTGTTTAGCAATATTTAATCAAGATGAAACCGTAAAGAGTAAACCCACAGATAAATAAATACCTTACAAATAATCTTGAAACCTTACATAAAGTGAAAGTTTAGGAAACACCGCTGCAAGCGATGAAACACGGCAACTAATGAGGAGAATGTTGAAAAAGTAATGAAATTATTAAAGGATGATTGGTAGTACCTGACGTTTATACCCCTAACGAAGTTTCCAACTGAATAAAGCACGGATGATACAAGTGAGTGTTTAAAACTCGATTTTAACGTTTGCAATCTTTGAATGAAGGGAGTCTATTGATCAGTTCAACACTAATCCGCGATGGCAAATGTTCAAATCCTACCCATTTGTAAAACTGTCCGCTGTGTTGGTAACTAGCTGTCTCTTCTCTCTTACGTATTATGGTATGTGCCACAGCCTTTAGTCAAGGCGTTTGTACAGCAGAAGTAACTATGTATGAGCATGAGTTGTAAGTCGAAGTCGTTAAGGCAGAGCAAATGACCATTCCAAATTCCACGAAGGATATTTCTAGTTTTACAACTTTGAAATCATTCGTGATATTCTTTTAAAATTCAAACATTCCTTCATCAATGAAGGAGGAGGAGCTCTTCTTATTGGAAATATCAATTTTCTATTATTTTATACAAGAAAACTCACAATTCTCATAGAAATTATGTTATATAGAAATTATTGGAGAATTGTGAGCTTTCTTGTATAAAATAATAGAAAAAATTCCTTCATCAGTTGGCACATTATCTCCAAACTCTGAATTCTATAAATTTGATAGTGTGGGTAGTAGGCCAGATGAAATTTTACTCCTCATAAACATTATATTGCCAAATTTCTCATTGCGTCTGTCGCTATTCTGGAACAATAATTCGATTCACATGCATTCCAAGTAATTTGATTGAGTAATATCCTAAAGCTCGTTATTCGTTCGCTATTAAATATACTTACTCGTTGTTTGTCAAAACAAATCGGTTTTGTGAAAGTAAACTTTATGTTCAAACTTTTTTCTAAAACGTGTTATAGAAAATATTGGTGGAAAGAACCAAATTACACATTGATTTGTAGTTATTCACAAATAAACAATAATCAAAATTTAAATCTTAATTATTTTATAAGCCGGGTGCAAAAAAACATTGATCAAGTAGCCAAATGTATGATTCAATTAGGCAAACAATTTAATATAACCTATAATTGTTCTATTACAAACATATATGCATTTAATGAGCTTATTTTTTGGACGTTTGGTCAAAATATGTATTACAGAGTGATCGAGATTGATGTAGTCTGTGTTGAAGTCCGATATTTCCGTGTATGTTACACCTATAAAGTAGGTTATACTATTTTCAGACTATGTGTCTCATTATAATTACTTATAATATTTAGTATTTAAGGTGAGACTTCCAAAAAAAGGAAGAAACTATCTGTAACTGTGTCTAAAAGTAATAATAGGAAAGCTGGAGTACATAGAAACTTTCAGAATCGAAACCATTCATTTTCCTTCAGTTAATATTTTTATATCTGTAGTAAATTTTTATTTAATTACTAACAATAAATAATAACAATTCTAAAAAATCACGTAACAGGCTTCGCTGAGGTTTCATGCAAAACTTTAAGTCTGTACCTAAATAACTATATATATATATATATATATATATATATATATATATATAGACAGAAAAGAAATTCTTCCAGGCTCTCGATGGCTTCGCCAACGCTTTGCCAATAAATTATCAGATTGTAACGTGATTATATCCCATGTTTGTATTGTATTAGTATATTTATCAGCATTATTACTTATAGCAATCGCAAATTTATCAGTAAATGTGTACACATAAAAATAAACCATCGACACTGAACATTACAATATCGGGTACAGTATAATCTGGCGACTGAGGGACATAATGTACTGTTATTACATTCGATAAGGAATCTTGAGTGGGCGGCCATATTGAGACTTGCAAAGGATGTCTGCTTCTATAGACCTCCTAACGAGATCCTTAAAGCACTCCAGGACTTTATTAGTCTACAGGAAGTCTATCAAGGAGACGGCTTGCGATAAAGATATTGCACATAAAATGTTTCACTCTTTCCCGCTCTGATGAAACCAATCTCCTCATTTAATGAAGGCACTTTTCTATGATTAGTAGTGATTGAATTCATGTAAGATATCTTTTTATTCTTAACGTGATAGAAACTCATTAACTTTCATTGCCTTCAATATAACTGGAATTGTATAGCATGAAGTGAATATACATAGCTAAATGACAAAATTTAATGTAATGTGTAATTTTTTACGTTGTAAAAATCATACATAAATCTTATTAGGAGATTTAATTTGACTAAAATTGTATTTTAAGCAACTTTACCCTTTTTCTAGAATTTTTAACACCTGTACGGCTAACAACCTTGTCATCGGTTATGACAATTACTTATGGGGGATTCACCATCGGCACGATATTTTTGCGGCAATACCTTTAACAATGTAATGTTTAGAAATATTTTGCCATACAGGGAAATTTTATTATTTCACCTAAAATTTCCAGACTAGTACATCAAAATCGCGGGCCGCAGATCTGTTTATAATAGTTACCGTTGGATAATAGTTTGGGCCAGTTAAAACCAAGACTTGGTAAACAGTTGTGTCGTAAACGTCAAAAGATTGTTAACAACATTTTTATAGCCTGTTCCACAAAACTGTTACTAAACTCTGTGCTAAAAAGAGCATACTAGGTAACTTTATCCCTGGGGTATCTCTGTTGTAAGTGTTAGGCGATGTACACGCATTTATAACACGAAATTACAAATATGACTTTACAGAAACTAACAACTGTCTCTAGATCGTTATATTTTGCCAACGTAATGCAAACACTGCTTTACATTTAGTCCAGATTTATCTATTTTATACAGTTTAACAAGTTTTCTTGCAAGTACAGTAAAGCATACAACAATAAGCCTGCACTGATTTATGAGAAAGCACTATACGTAAGATGTATTAAACGTAAAAATATTTGCTTATTTAACTCAAACGTATACCTTGACATTAATTTATTACCCTGTATGTTTATCTTGTGAAATTTAGTGGTATTTATGGTTCCATTGAATGACAAAATTAATAAATTTTAAATGTTTCTTTAACCTTTGATTTGGTTATCGAAAGCTCCGTATGATCAACATTTGTAATTTTGTTTCAGGTAAATTGGTGATCCTTGTAGAAGTCGGTCGTACATTTCGAGAAAGTATGTACTAGAATAAAAATGTATCTACCTACATTAAAAAAGCTAAATTCGATGTACTTCAATCCAAAATCTCTAAATCAATTTCGAGTTTCCAACTAGACGTGCGCTCTGTCAATGCGCAATGGGCTTAAAAAGTAATTAATTTAAAATTATGCTTTACTCTTATAATCAACATGTAAGATTAACAAATTTAGCTTCGTTAAGATTTTCTCAACAGCAAAGATCAAATCGATTTTAAGCTGTAACTCTGATCCTTTCGCGTCTGAATAATGGAGTAATGTATAAGCTGTAAATTTTAAAATAAATTCCAAATTAGAATGATTCCAAAATTAAAGGACCCACACTGGTTACAAATCGGAACGTTCACATAGAATTTGTCGTATTTTGTCATATTTGGCTGAAATCACTCCTTGACCCTAGGTCATCCAATATTTTCACCATATCAAATTTTATGAAGAGCCTTTCATGAATGATATTCCGCTACAAAGTTTTTAATATTAGTTTTCTCTCTTGGACATTGTCCTTTTGGCATTATCAAGTTCTGTTTTAATCTTGATATATAAGACAGGAATGTGATGTTCCATTTTAAATTTAGATGAGATCCTTTAAAATGCCTCGAAGCGGAATGCGTGACTGTGTATTACGGTATAACAGCAACACGAGGAAACTTCTTATTGGCAGACTCTCGTCGGTATTCAGCGGAAACATAATAATCAATCGCTCATTTGACGCCTGATTGCATAAACACTAGAGCACAGCGCGTCAACAGAACCATTTGTCTGAAGAGCGACAGACAATGGACAGCAACATCGCGGTGAAGTAACCGCGCAACAGCGTTGTGATTAATGATTAACACAATGGGAGATGCGTCACCGCGAGTGTTGTCATGTTTCCATTTCATTCGTATGTATAGATCTGTCGCTGATTAACTTTATATAAGTATACTTGCATACATGTTGTCCAGTTAAACGTTCACAAGTTGTAAGTCTGATAATATAGTCACAACATCCCATAATAGGTGGCTAGAATATCAGAAATATGTTCAAGGCAGGAAAATCAAACTGAGCATATTACATCCAACAATTGTTTTTTGTACTACTTTCCATCTGAATGTGTTTTATTGAAAAGTATTTTTACTTCTAAAGCGACGTATTCCTCTGAACTGAAACTTGTTACGCATACGCATATAGTTAAATTATCATGCCGTGACTGACTCGTAGTGACGTTAGTTTTTAACTTATAATAAAAGATTTCGGAAAAAACTGAATGTTTTTACTAATACACAATGAAAACAAAATATGTGCAATGTAGTCACAACACCAACATTGCCAAATGTGTTAAAATCTGACAAAGGTTGACTGAGTTATTTTTAAAGGTTTGGATTATTTCCAATTGAGACCATCGGGATTGATAATTTATTGTAAAAGAATACAATATTTATTTAGTCTATAGAATTTTGTATAGACTTGGTAGGGCTAGAATTGGTAGTGTTCCTTTTGGCAATGAACGATACCGAGAGTATTCCACAATAATCCCCCGGTTTTGTTCCATGGATTTTCGCGGTATCGTCTCTAATTTCTCCTACACATCCTGAATTTCCTGTGCAGGAATCAATGGCTTTTAGCCCGTTTATGAGTAAGGGAAAATATATCCTTTTCCTTGCCCTAAAGAACAATCGATTATTTGTCAGTCAATGAATAGCGCTCTTTAAGACCAACATACCTATTCAAAAATCATTAATTGAGGAATTTATAAAGTAGTTTTCCACCTTTAACCCGTGCTTTAGTTAGTTAGAGATTAATCTTAAAGACAACGCTTAAAGTCAGAAGTGTATTTGTAAAACAAGTTGTATAAATTTAAAATAGAAAAGGAAAGTGTAACGAATGGTAACAAAAATAAGCTATACTGTTTGTAATGTATCAACCTTTAAGATTTTCCAACAGATTTTAGTATTTTATTTTCATTAATGTAGAACAAAATAAGTTTACTAATATGTGATTATGTCCCGCATTGATGTCACTAATTTTGGAAACATCCTTTTTAAATCCTTGTTTGAAGAGCAGTTAGGGCAAACAATTAAAAACCGCTGTTTATATTAACCCAATTCTATCGCATTGGAATTGGGTTTGTTTAAGATGTTACCTAGAGCTCCAAATTTTATCGTTGTGGAATGAGCAATTACTCCAAATAATGTATTCAGGAATCTAAGGCACGATCTTCATCATAGGGCTCTATTTTAAATCGCCCAATTAAAGATCGATTGTACTTAAAATAACTGTGCCAAATCTAAATTTATTCGTATTAAGTATATTGTTTCGGAATTAAAAATAACTTTAGATTGGAAAGCATACCATAACCTTCATTATTCTTTATTCGTATGAATGATATTCGAAAACAATAATATTAGTATATAATTTAAATTAGTATTAATTTTATTTAGTTTTAATTTTTTCAGTTTTTATTTACCACTATCACTCATTAGTATTTTTTTACTCTTGTTGTTCATTTATAGTTTATTTTTCATTGTAATTAATAATTTTATAGTTTACTTGCACTGTTATGTATCACTAATTTTTATTATAATGTATACATTCTTATTTATTGTTAATTATGCCTAGATTTGATTTAGATTCCAGTTGCATGTTTGGTTTGGCCCTTTTCTTTAAGTATTATTTAATCATAAGTTTATAAATGTAAATTGGTTTTTGACCGTAAAAAGGAAATAAATAAATAAATAATTAACGTTTAAGAATTTTCAAATCGAATTGATGAACCAAGATAAACTAAAATATTTAAGTTGTATTGATGTTTCTTACTGATGTAGTCGTTTCCATATTCTAAAAAAAAGTTATTTTATCTATAAACAGCCTTTTACAGACATAAATTCATCCGCCCATCAATAGAAACATAGAAATAACAAACGTGAGTTAAGTTATTCAGTGTGAAATTTCCATGAAGGTCAGTTGTTTTCCAATTGGACACAGTATGAGATGGCACTCAAGCCGATGAAGAGAGGGAACTTCAGCTCTGTTGCACAAATCCTGCTGGAGCAACTATTATTGGAACAGATTCCACTTCAGCAACCTTCCCCTTATTGGTTGAGAGAACTAATTGAGAGCTCTTAGCCATTTATAGTCCAAATATTTCTTCAACAATGTGTTTACCGAATAATGCGTAAGCCCCCGACTTACGGATTTACCGTCAAACATAAACTATCACAGTCGACTTATTTTTCTTATAAAGAAAGCCCTAGGTTTTAGATCATCCATCTTGATAAATTTCATCGATCCTTACTTTCTCTCGGGTAATCATACAATTATCTCTGTGGCGCTTCCAAATTGATAGAATATTCAAGATAGGGAAGGTTAGTAGTAGAATCTGGCTCCTGTCGAGACCACACGCTACACCCTCCATGAGGAGGTTCAGCAGACATTGTCTACCTTGAAAGAAAGGGAGGCTAGCTCTGATCCATATAGATCTAATCAAAGCGGCCGGGGAAGATCTTTCGCCACGTTTATGGGTTGTAAAGATTTTTGACACTAAGTACCCTCCAACAATCATCGTCTGCATTAATTAGACCTATTCATCATCCCTTAACCTCAATTTCTAACATAGAGGTTTTAATGGTGTATTACGTAAAGAAATCGATTGAGTTTCCCAGATCTAAGTGACACTGCAGCTTTTGTGTTATGCAGTGTAAGTTCTACTGGAATATAAATGTCCTTTTCCATACTCTAGTTGATTCAGTCATGCTCTCTAACTGAGAGGTCACGGATTGAAATCCCGGGAAGGTCCAATCATGATATCTCAGACTAGCCAGCATAGCCAAGAGCTGAGGCTTATTCATGAGAGATTTGAAGACATATTTGAAGACATATTTGAAGACATAAACCACCCAGAATTGATCTGTCCTGGAGGACTATTAGTTATTTCCTAAAAGTACTATAAAACCAACTAGTTTACCTCGTTAATACGAGTATGATAGGTTTGCAGATTCTTAAAAAACTAGAAAAGTGGGATAAATAAGTTTAGGTGATCTTCCGGGAAAATGGAAGTTACCCTAATCATATATTTCAACTCAATAGTGTATAGGAACATTATTCAAAGTAAGATTAATACGTGACATAGTGCTTGTTGATTAAAATGATTTGCAATTCCACAATTACATCGTTTACCTCAAGTGATCTATTTCGATGCCCTAGTAACAAACTGCGTGTTCTGAGAATGTCTATACAAAGCTGAAGCCAATTCCTCAGGAGCCATCTGCCACTTCTCTGTCAGGCCGCAGTTTGTTGTAGGTTTGCACTTGAAACTGTTCAACTGCTTGCACACGATCAAGTTGCTTGTTCCAACTGGCAACAGTCTGCAGTCGGTATACATCACCCGTGTGGTTTGTTGATACGCTACGGATTTGTATATAGTTCCACAATTATAACTTTACAATATATCTTCCTGATCAGTTTACATATCGAGTTCACGGTTGAACTACATGCATAATTTATATAGAATATATAATATATTTATTTCCATCTTTTTCATTTATTTATATTACATAATAAGATGACAACTTGGAAAAGGCAAATAACCACCATTTGCCAGTATTCGGTGGTTATTTTGGTAATTTAATTATAACATAATTACAACTTAAATTAGTAGTCTTCCGTAATAAATTAACATTTTATTTTTTCGGCTTCTGTAGCGCATACCAACTAATAATA
Organism: Homalodisca vitripennis; assembly: GCF_021130785.1. Lineage (NCBI taxonomy): Eukaryota > Metazoa > Arthropoda > Insecta > Hemiptera > Cicadellidae > Homalodisca > Homalodisca vitripennis. Next base: position 134,699,004 of record NC_060212.1, read on the forward strand.
AAAAAAATAAGTATGTAAGAGAACGAAAAAAATCGTATTTAATAATTGCACCTATTTTACAGTTATATCACCGTTAAAGAGAAAATAATTGAAGAGCATCACATTAAAGATCTACAAAATTTATAACAATATAGATTAATATTAGATTAGATCGTAAGCTAGACAGTCAAAGTTAGGAAACAATAGACAGTAAAATGCTTAAATCGTCAATATTATTGAGCCAAATTTTAACCTTTTTGGAAAACAATTTAAAACTAGTAATTTGTTTTATATGAATCAGGTAAAAGATTGAAGCATTTTGGGCCTAAGTATACAAATGTTTTTACAAAGAATGATCTGTTTACCTTTGGTCTAACAAAAAAATATAATATAAATTTAAAAAAATATGTGCGATAACAATCCATATTGAGTCAAGCGTGTTAAACTTAGTAATCATTCTTTCTGTAATTCCAAGAGTAGAAATTATGAAAAATATTGAGTATGGCAAAAGCTTTCGTCCGCTTACTTAAATAAAGACGTTCTCTATGTTCCTCACGAATGCGGTTAAGAACGGCCGTTTTGACTGTAGTCCCGTAAAGACGATGTTAAGCCTCAAGTATTGTTACGTTTTTATTTCGTGGTAGTAGAATTGAGAGGTGTCTAGTTTCAAAGATATAGTTATAATGCGTATCCAAACTCTTTTTAGTTTTTATTTAATATTTTCCACACTTCACACAAACCACTAAGCCCGTCAAGCTACGATAAAAATGTGGGCGTGTAAGTGCACGAAGTTTATAACTGGGGGAATAATCTGAAGGTATCACCACAGGCGGCTGTTTAATTGTACTTATTTTCTTTTTACTGTAAGTTAAACTTCTTTTCAGTGCATTTCTAAAATGAGATGGAATAACTTACTTTTTAAGTATCATAACAGTATCATGTATAGTTTACTTCAACTGCGAACACTGAATGTTATGGGTATGGAAGTGGACATGAAGTGGAATCAACACTATCATGTTCTCGATATGTAGTGTCTTAGTTTTAATATCCCTTCTGGTTTCTAAAATCTTGAGGTTTCGGATCTACCGCTCGTGGGTATGTTGATGTGTTGGGACTTTTCAGTACATAACGCCTCTCTTAGGCCTGTATTACTCTATATCATGTCAGCAAGATTCAAGAACATACAACTAGATCTATAACACTTCAAGCTGTGGATCCTCTAAACCCCAACTCCTCCGACTTTCTAACGCCTGTTTGAGAGTTGATCCGTCCTTCCGGACGGCAACTTAAAACTTTGATTCTTAACGTTTGGGTTTTCTTCGGTTGCTCATTATCTTACATTGCGTGTGTTACTAGTCATCATAGGTAATTGGTTGCTCGAAAACTAAGTTAGACATCTGTTTCACGATATTGTTAACGATTACACAGAAAAATGAAGACTAATTGGAAGCTATTTAAACGGATTTTGTAGAAAGGTGATAAGAACATTCTTTATAGCGGTTACCACCTGATTTATAGTCTAGCTTTTTACTCATTGCCTCTATTCTTTGAAAAAGTTTCAAAACATTTTTGGATAACACGTTATAACATTTTGGTCCTAATTTAGTTATTAAGAGTAATAAAATGTACAAATACTATAAAATATTTTCACTAACAGGTTTGTCAGTTATTACAAAGACAAATTAGTGATATAGAAAAATAATTGTAGTGTTTTTTTAAACTTTCATTGATGTAAATAATGTTAATTGATAATTTAATTAGCACCATTCATTCCCGTGTTCCGTATTTTTCCGTAATCCGCCGTGGAATTGATACTGTCGTAATGGGATTAGGTACTGTTCTCACACTGTTCAGTCGCGCGTCAAAGCTTACATTAGCTAATAGCCGTGCTCTATCCCGGAGGGGTGATCTGAAAAGGTGTGTTTTCACAAATCGAAGCTTTTAACCCGATATATCTGCCAAAGGCTCTCTGGGGGGTGCTCGAAACGAGGCTCACTCCACTCCTACCCCCCACCCGGTCACTGCTCAATGTCAGTACCTTGCTGATATTGTCAGCTCGCAGTGGTGAGCTTTACAATCAGACGCCCCCCCCCCCCCAAGCGTGAAAAGCTTTCCATGCTGAGTACGGTACGTGTCCAAGAGCACGCCAATGTCATAGAGATCGTAACGAGCAATTGTTTGAACAAATAATGCGATTCAAAAAACTAATGATAGACGAATCGTAAATTCGCAAGAGGTGCAATAATGTTGCAACTTTCATACTTTGATTTCGGCATACTTATATAAATAATTTTAAGCTGTCACAACACTCTTTTTAATTACTGTAGGTTTTTATGTGAAATCAATGTGTGTGCAAAGCCAAGAAGGGTGTTACGTTTTGGTTTATCTAAGAATTTAAATTTTGTGTTTAAATTTTAATTTGATTGATTTGCATTGTATAAGCACACAACATCAACAATGCAAATCATTGCAAATCCTTTTCCTTAATTAACTAATTTTCCTTCAAATCAATACAGGAATTCCCCCTGACAAAGAAATTTACCTTCTCAGAAAAAAAGTCCTTTTGCAATTTCAAGAAATATCGGTTCTGAGCTCTTCAGATTTAAATAAAAATCAATTGCGTAGAAATTAAATCTGCTGCTTTTATAATATTTTTAGGTTTTAAGACAAATAAATTTTATGAACGTTCAAGAACTTATAGTATAGTATGCAATTAATTGTTTAATTAGTTGGTCAATTTTGTAACATAGACGCCTTCAAAACGACCAATTTCGTCGAGACAGGACCAGTGTATAGTGTTGTCGATTACAGGGTCTCATTTCCTGGACTACAGGATATTGTGAACCTTGTTTACAGAACATACGGGTAGCAATAAGGTTTGCAGGAAATCCACGTGTAACTAAGTAAAGCTTGTTGCAATTTCCGTACAAGGGGTGAGCGCACAATTAATTATTATCCATGAAATACAAGATAGCGAACGTATTTATTGGCTGAGCGATAGTGAAGTCGAGGAGATTGGAAAATTCCAATTGTGTTTATCCGCACGATGTCTCGAGACAAACTGACCCACAGACATAAATTTTGCATGAAGCTCTATTTTTAGTATAACCTTGGTGAAACCTCTTAGGTGACTCGTAGCATGGCGTACTCCTGTCTTTTTTTAATGGGTACAGGCGTTTTAGTATTCATAATTGTATTATCCATTCTAAATACGAATATTCAAAAAGGCAGGCCGGAATCTGAAACAAATTTCTAATTGATGTGAATTTTTTTACTTGTAAACTATATATACATATCATCATAGATGTGTACGTCCATAATAGCTGAACCACTCTTGATTTTTATGAAAAAGAAATGTTAAAACACACTTATCTCACATTTCACAGTGCCACCCTACAGGCACAAAGTCTGCTTGTAAAGCAGGATAGGAATTGAATTCGCATCATCACCCACACAAGGTTGATGACGTAGCGCCTTAGCCATCTCTAGAACCGCCTCCCACGAGCGGCAAGTTATCAGTGTATGTATATCTGGACTCTTATAACGCACTTGTGCACGTGGAGTTGAAACAGCATTTGTGCTGCAAATCTCGTCAAGAACTAGCTGGTGCAGGATACTCCGGGAAATTGTGATAATGGTTCTTGTTGTGATATTTGTGTTTTATTAAAGTGGATAACACGTACCATTTCAACAATATTTTCATTTGTGTTGCAATTTACAAGTGGTAGTGATTGAAAATATTCCCAATGCTCCAAGAACCTTTATTCAATATTTTCATAGTGTACATGGACATTATTGGCTGAGCGTTAGCGAAATACTCAAGAGACTGGACAAATTTGAATTTTCTATCTCTCCCCACGATGTCTCGAGAACGCACCCAAAGACTTAAGAATTTTCATTAATCAATGTTCTATATAAAGCAATATCGAGTTCGATGACGGCCCATGTCATTACATAGGACTTGGCCTGTTGACGAAAATGTTTACTTTGGTCTTTTGGGTAAACATAATAGCATTGAGAAAATCGCAGAACAAATAATTTTGAATAAAATGAATACAGTAGTATGAAGTTTTAATTTGTGACTTGGTAACATGTGTAGCCTAATGAAATTAGCTACAGACTTGAACATTTGTCTGCAACCTCAGCGAAGCCTGAAAGCGATACGCGGTTATACGTATTTGAGGTTAATTTTAAGACAGGAGTTTATAGTTCTAACTTCGCCCCTAATAAAGCCAAGTTTCATAGTATGTAATTTCATTTATTTCGTCGATTAGTACTGCAGTCCTTTTACTTCGCTAATTACAACAGTTTTTACCCAAATAATTAATTATTTTCCGTAAGTTTTAAAAGCTTGATATATTAAATAAATTTTTTATTTATCACCCTTCTCTTCTTTATTTTTATTTCTATTTCTTAAACACACACTACTGTTGTATTTAAATAATAAAAAGTGCAATATAATCCTCAAGTAACTTTGTAATTAACTAAGCTATATGTCATCTAAGTATAAAAAACGCTTTCCATTGTACAATATACCACTCAAATGTTATTCTTTTTTCTACACATCTGTATATTTATTTCTTAGAAATACTGGAATTATATAACCAAACTTCGTTTTAATGATAAGTACCTTAACTAAATGTCTCGATGTCAGTCTTGTGTTGTTTCAAGGATGTTTATCTCGAAATATATTTCATTGTTGGAGATTATGTTCTGGTTGCAAGAGTTGGGTTCTGCTGTGCTATCAGAACAGAGTTCTGCGAGGGGGGAGGGGGTCGAGTCAGCACTGCTGCACCATCCGCAATAAATGCCGATATCTCAAGTGTCGCTTTCACTGTAAGCTACGCAACGTCGGTTGTCAATATTTGTAAATGAAACTAAGTCAAAATCTCTTATTTAAACTGAGACAGTGCACTCTCTAAGACTTAACTTGCTTAAATAAGTATACCATCAGGAATTAAGAAAATTAGATATAATACATTAAACAGGCCTATACACGATAAATGGATTTATATACTACTCTGCATAGAGAAAATAGTTGATTATTTTAAGAACTAAATTAAATCATGTGCAGAAAATTAATATTTTTAGTTTTACATTTTCACCTATAATATAATTGCCATTTATACAACTTCCAGTAAATTATAAATATACATAATATATACACCTCAACTTCACACTCAAAGAGTATAACATTTAAAACCATACTACGTTAGCTAGCTGCTAAAATAATAACTAAAATATGCATGTTTTGTATCGTCAAAAAACCGGCGACAGTTTTCTTGTCATTTTCTTTAGTCCCATAAATGTTATAAAGATTTATATGTATTTCAACGAGTCTTTATTTTGAGTTAACTCACTATGAAGGTTTTTAGTAAATTTTATACGTGCAATTATCACTTTAAAGTAATATACTAATTATATTATTAATTTCTTTCTTATTACATTTGAGAACAATTATTTGTAAAACATTTATTTAAACAATTACTTAAATTCTAGATGTGGTTATATATATATATATATATATATATATATATATATATATATATATATATATATAGATATATATATATAGATAGGTTATATATATATAATATAATTCCAAAGGTTATATATAGATAGATAAGTTTGTGGTTTTTGTACGCCTACGGTGTTATGTAACAGGCTTTGCTAAATATAGAATTAGTGCAACAACAATTACATACATAACACTGAAATTACAAGTCTTCATCACTCAATGCCATCTCGAGATATCCAGCGGACAGTTAGACCAACAAATAACAAATTTTGTCAGCCCCTGAGTGATTGGTTACGCTCAGCTGAATCCCATGGATATAAATGAACGCAATCTTGAGTGGTTAAACTGAGGGTTTATGAACTTCCTTATCAACTTAACAGTTTTGTCACACGTGCTTGAAAAAAAGAAACAGTTAAATGTACACTTTTTTATAGGTTTTCCTAATTACTTCAGATCTATTAAAGACTCTGATTGAGTTCTTTAAGCGTCTTGTTCTCACTCTGCAACAAATTTACTTAGCTGGATTATTTTATAGTCCGTTTACATCGTTTGACTTGAAGAGAAACATTTATCAGATAAATACATGAATTCGTCTTAGTTGAATCTTATTTGCTACCAATTAGGCTCAGTTCGTTAAATTGTTAATTTATTTATTTCAACATCTACCTTTATTACGTTTATCTCACTTGTGACGTCAGATGATCTGGATTAAGATGTATTTCATTCCTTATACTTCCGTGAGTAGCTGCAAGCTCCAACTTCCCATACTTCTTGACCACCTTAAGGAAGCAATTTGGAAGAAGGTTATTTTGGTACTCGGCAATACACTGACTTACGTTGTTGGAATCAAAACACCATGCTCAGACTTCGATTGTCATACTTAAAAATAATGTTAAAATGAGGAATACACAAAAAGTTATTAAAAAGCAGAGACAAAGGAGATACAAATTGGTAGGTGGAGGTCATAAAGAGGGTACAATGAACAACTCGAAGCGAGCTGTAGTTTATCCGTTTATATTACAAAATAAATTCAAAATGATTAATAAAATAATCATAGACTTTATTATCCGTGTTTTTCTCAGTGTTCCCAGTTAAACATTGTAAGTAAAAATTTGAAATGCATTGTGGCAAAACCTTTCTGCTATTGGCTCACATAAATTGTTTTAATCAATATTTACTTGATTGATCGGAACGTCTACTCACGTTAAAATTGTATGGCTTGAATAAAACATCTTGGAATACATAATTAGGAATTTTAATAGACCCGAGACTAACTTTTGAATTAGCTTGATTACAGCAGGAATACCTTTGAGGTAAAAATTCTGGTCGCGAATTCCGTAAAGTTCGCAGTAAGAATATAAAGTACCCTCTTGTACCCCGAGCGGTTCAAGCATTGTCCACTTTGTCCAACAGCTCTACAGACAGTCTGCTCTGTTACGTGAATCTTTCAGTCATTCAAGTATGACGAAGTTTTCTGCATTATTCGCTAAAGTTGTGTTTTTCCCTCTATAATTCATTTCTTATTTGCTGGAAACGTATCTAATTTTTCTACAATATTTCACATCAGATATTTAAACCAGTATTTTAAGGGTATAACAAATATGTCATGAATTTCCCCTATCTTACTGTTACATCTGATCTTTTTCGCACATTGTGATTGTGATCATTGCTATTATCTTTCTTTCTGTTATCTAAAGCTAATATTTTATCAGTTAATTACTAACTTTAATCGTCTAATAATCGTTGTGTTCTCATTTTCCCGTTGAAAATTGGGAAAATACAGGTAAATAACATTGATGAGTAATAGATATTGTAAATAAATATAATAATCTGAGTAATTAATACAAGATATGTGCATCACGACTTCACAAATAAATTACAATTACATATTAACCCATTATATAAAAATCTTCAAACAGTTCTTCTAGGCCATCGTCGTGATTTTTACTTTTAATTATAGGACAGGCACTATTTTTCCATTTATAACAACTACTAAGAAAGTCCCTATTAGTTCTAGAAAGCAGCCATGAGTGGTAATAATAGACTTGCTACATTTGCTGCATGTGTCTACTCCATGTCTGAAGCTGTTGTAAATAATTTGTCTACTATGTCCGTATGGTTACATTTATGAACCCTAGTGTATCATAAGAACTCAGGCCTCCTCCAGTAATTAATGCTCTTTTCTCTTTTTTGAGTTTAGGCTTTAAAACGTTTTTTAATTCTTGAGACGTAAATTTTAAATAATCATAATGAGGTTTCAAGAGTTTCCTTGAGTGACCAAACGTAAAGTGTTTAACGTCACTTAATGTATTTCGTGAACCACGATTTTCTCTAACCTAAAAGTTACGTGTTCGATTCCCGTGGAGTCCAATAAATATATTGGTTGGTCAGTTTTTATTTATAAATAATTATAGCGCCACTGCCGTAGATAGAGCCCGAAATAAAAAAATAAAAAAGTATCCTCATTTAAGCAAATTAAATATTTCAAGAAAAGTTTTGCTCATATGTGGTGAAAAACTACACGGTCTTTACACCCATTCTTTACTCGTGGCAGTGTAAAATATTGTATGATTAGTTTATAAACAATGCATACTGAAGTGTGCATATTATTGTATTGCAACGCCATACACATTATATACGTTGCGTTGAAGCAGTCTGTCTCACCCAACATTGTCAATCCCATGTCGATGTCAGTTCTCGCTAGGTGTTCTGTTTGTTATCGGTATTGATTCAACCACTCCGATGAAGTAAACCCAGTTGAATTCAAAGTTACTTTTCAAATATAGAGAGATGTTGATATTATTTGGTATTGTAAGGTATTTAACTGCTAACTCATATTGATATAACGAATATAATTTAGATTATTAACAAAACATTTTTTAATTTCAAAGTTTGATCTCTTGAAGTGGGAATAAAAATAATTGAGGAAAACGCCAGGTTTAATAAATTTACAGGAGCCGTTCATAAGTTTCGTGCGCTGAGTGGACTCCATTTCCTCAT